>NC_137439.1:15891493-16166493 GCF_964374335.1 Astatotilapia calliptera
GGTCCTCTCTGAGTGGAATTTTCATGTTCTCCACCTGTCCTTTCGGGTCCTCCAGCTTCCTCTCCAACACCAAGGACGTGTGTTAGGTTACTTGGCAAATGTGAATATGACTGTAAATGGTTGTCTGTCTCTCACTGATATAATAGAATGGCAACCTGTCCAGGATGTAGCCCACCTTCTTTATTTATTTAACTCCAACTCACAGCTGCTTCAGGGCAGTAAAGCCCCTATGATAGAGGAAAAAATCCCAATAATTAGATGACTTCCTGTGAGCAAAAACGTGGCAACTGTGGGAAGAAGGAACTCCCCTTTAACAGGAAATAACCTCTGGCAGAACCAGGCACAGGGAGGGGCATCCATCTGCCTCAAACATTCGGTTGTGAGAGCGAAAGACAAAAAAGAAAGGCGAGTACAGGCTCTAGAAAATGGATGGATAGATGGATAAACACTGTAAATGTCAGATTACAAATTTCATAAGATCACAGTTTGTTATAAAGGCACATGTTGAATTTTATGTTGATGTTTTTCACATAAAATAATGAAACAGCTGTATTTCTTCATTGGCTAATGGTTTATCTTTACTGCTCTGTCGTGTAACTTGGAGTAAAGAGAGAAATCATAACAAATTTGATCAAATTATCCAATAAAACTGTTCTTCCTGCTAATTTGCGACATCTCCCATAAAGATATTCCTTGTAAATAGCAGTTAGAACAGCCATTTCAACATAAACTTCTTATCTGAAGTAATTTCTCTAATTTTGAAAGGTAAATAAGGGATTAAAAGCAACATCATTCACCCGAGCTCATTCCCGGGTGACACGTGTAGCACCTGACTCGCTTTAGGGTCAAAGGCTTTCAGGTTATTGATGAATCATCGGACCAATGTTCATTTCATGTTCAGCTTTCTATCACATCTCCTCCCATTAAGTCCAATTCCTGACAGCTTCCTTGCATTCCTTACAGTACACACACGCACACACAATCGTACACAGTCAGAGTCAGGCCAAGGACATGTGCTCAGCCCTCTGATTTTCACTCTTCTCTGCCACAAATGTCATTCAGTTCTCAACGCCCTGCCTTCCCTGAACACACGCCCAGCGTTTCTGTAATAAATAACACTGACTATACATAGCTATATGATGTAATCACTACACTGCAGATTTATTTTTATAGATACTGTTTATCACTGTTTCCTATTATTTTGCACTGTCCCTTCCCCTCGTGTGTAACAAACTTCCTGTGAATATGACTCGAAGAGCTTACGACAGGGCAGGAGGCGGTACCTTTATGATTGGTTGTGTTTGCCAACCCAGAAGGCCGTGTGTACACGGTTTTGAAAGCACAGTTTGGCTTTCTCTGAACCCTTTTAAATCACATGATAACAATAACAACACGGAACAATAAAAGGGTGATGGACACAAACGCTCCTTCCATTTGAGAGACTTTTTGATGCAAGTCCAAATCTGAAAGACTCTGCAACCAGCACAGCTTTAATGTTTTTAAGTGTTTACTCTACCAGAGTATTCCACAGTGTCTGTCGAGGAAACCCAAAAGGGCTGAGTCAGAGATCCCATCTCTTCCGGAGGCAGGGTTGAGCGTTGCTCTCCTTTGAAAGGCAGCATGGAAAGATCAACGGGTATCTCCTGAGGGAGCCACTGCTCCATACTGTGCTGCTGTCCCATGGCCAAACAGCCCGGGGCCCTGCAGTCTGCTGCTGTTAGCCTGTCTTGTTTACTTAGGGAGGACTTTCAACCCTGGACAGCCATCATGATCTGTATTCTGTCTTTTCTGTTTGTCTGTCTCACCCTTCCTTGCAGCATGTGATCACTTATTTGCAACAAATTCAGACTCTTATTTCAAACCTGCAACTGTGTGACAAGCATCGCAGCTTTCCAGCCTTCTCAGGTGGCACCTCTAGCATGAAAGTGACCCTCGGCTGTGCGGATAGCAATCCAGATGAGAGCGCAGGGAGGATTTCTGCGCTGCCGTGTTTATATTTCCTCCCTCGTAGCACCATGGATACAGTGCCAAGCTAGGACCTCCTCATAAATTCAGATACCCATAAATATTTGCCTGTGTTTTGAGCTCAACAGTAGTTTGCATTTACATATCTAAAGGTGCTTTTGTAATTTATCTCGTTGGAAGCTCGAGGACTTAATGCCCGGTGGTCTCGGTGGACAAATTGGGTTTTATATAACACTCAGCAGCAAATCATCACAAGCCGTGCTTTTCCATTCAGTTTGAACACACAAGTAAAATTTAAAGAAAAAAAGCAAATATTGTGATGGATATGAAGGAAATAGTGAAAAATAGTGTCATTCCGATCTGATGTCAAAAGTCAAGTAAGAAAAATAGGTGCAATAACCGTTCACCTGAAAACTGTGGATTTGTCTGTTACGCAGTGCCGCGCATTCCTCCACACTCAATAAACTTAGCTGAATCAATATGTCAAAGAGCAGACAGATAACGCTAAGCTCAGGCATAAATCCTAACCATCTCTAAAATCTTTTCATGTGGAATTACTCACAGGCCATATTCTCTTAAGTACAGTAAACATTGTGACAGGTACTTTGAGCTGCTGGTTCAAGAGGACACAGGAAAGTGGATTGTTCTTTAAGCCCACAGGGGCCCGAAGAAAAGGAAATGTCTCGAGTGAAAACGTTACCAGAAAGGACAAAGGTGTGGTTTGGTGAAATCACCCAGAAAAAAAAGCTGGGTAAGTCTTGCTGTGCAACTTTTAGGCGAAATTCTTGTCTTGCATTAGCTGGCCGTGATGTCTTCTTCTTTCCTCCCAGTTGTGAAAACATCTGAGAAAATAAAGCCCTCTGGTATCTGTTCAGCCAAGGAGAAACGGGGAGTTAAAGTATAGATGGGAATGACTCACACAAAAATATGCAGAAGGTGGTTCTTTCCGTAATTTCCAAAACACTGACGCGTTTCGCTCTTCTTTTAAAAACAAACTGCAGATTTATTTGCATCACCAGAACAATTTATTGGATTGAATTTAAATAATTTCTCATAATGTTAAAAAAAAATTGTAAAACAAAAAGAAAACATGTTATTTCAGAAAAATAAATAAGTCCGGTTGCGTGAATGACATGCTCTTTTTTTAGGATGAAGAAAGTTGTGAACAAAAGCAAAGAAAAAAAACCCTCTTTGTGCTAACATTTACATGTAACTTATCATGCCTTCAGTATTCAGTCTCTTCGGGTGAGGGTGGGGGGGAGGGTTTTTTGTTTTTGTTTTTTAAAACCTGAAATAGCTCTTGAAGCTCCCACACCACTTGCTTAGGTCATGCAAAAAAAATGAAAAATCAAAAAGGCTTCTCAAATTCATGATTTGGCATGACCTGTGAGCTTCATAAGAACATGTTACATTAACAATTCTCCTTTTAATCATTACAGCGATTCATCACAGTCATCACAGTGAGCACAGATTTGTTCAGAGGTGACCTCACGCTACACTTTGGTCTAATTTTGGCTGAAATATGATGCAACAGCACATGTTATTATTATGAAGGGTATACAGTTTATAGTGAGTCAGGTAGCGCGGCCAGCAGCCTTCGTTTGCAGTTTATGTGTAAGAACATAAAGGTCAGAGGGTCCTACAGCTATTCTGGGCGTTCTTTGTTCAAACAAGCCATCCAACTGCTTTACATGTGCGAGATTTTGTAGAAGTAGTACCGTAATGCTGCCCGTTGGCCGACAGTGTTCTCATGTCAAAAATTAAGTCTCACAAAGTTGATTGTTTTTGCATCTTTTTCTCTCTTTTTTTTAAATGATTAAACACAACACGATGTGATATAGTCATTTATACCCTGTTTAAACCAAACTAGTTTCAGTCAAATACAGTAAGTAAGAGCTTTCAGTGGAAAACGTGCACATTCAACACTACTGTACTACCGCTTATCGAGAGACAGAGAATAGAAAAGAAGACATCAGAATGGTTTAACTTCTACTCTATATTGATATCTTTATTAACAATCATAGACATGTTTTTCAACTATGGAAGATTTATAAATATTTTTCTTTCTTTTGATTCATGTAAGTTGTCTCGGCACTTATGGCATGATTCCAGTTTTGGAAAAAAACAAAAAATCAAAAAAAGTCCACAAAGAGTTGAGTGCTTGTGTGAAGCACTGATATCCAATCAACATCTTCAAAGAGAAATCCGTTATGTACAAGATGGCTTTCTTTAAGGAACCCAGATTTGGTTCTGTGTGCCACGGATGGGAGAGATACCGAGTGCAGGTCCAGCAACCATCCATAGCAGGCCACCTAATTGATCATTTGGCCTGGCGTTTCCCTTTTGTTGTTGATGTTGTTGTATTTTAAGGCAAAAAAATAAAAAAAAAGACCCTGACATCAATCTGGAACCTGATCGCAGATACTCCATGCTTGATTCAAGCTTCTAGTCTGACTTAAGGTCATCTCAAACTTCTTTCCCCCTCTCGTCCAACTCTTCTTGCATCAGCTGAGAGGGAAGGAAACCAACACTGCACCCAAATACTTCCACTATACACAGCATCCAGACACGAGGGGCCGGGGGTCTCTGTCCGCCCAGAAGGTTAAAATGTTCAGGCTAAGGCCATGGGGCACCAGGGTTCGCCTCTCACTGAAGCCACGTCCGATGACTGGGTCAAGCCCACGCTGCCGTACAGGCCGTCCTGTCCGGAGTACTTGACGGACGAGCCCGAGCCTGCTCCCTCCCCCCCGCTGGACAGCACAGATGAACTGATCTGCAACCAGAAAACTCTCTGTTAGCAAAAATTGTGAGTTTATTGTATAAAATGTCAGTAAAACTTTTAGATTGTGTAAAACCTTTTTTTTTTTAATTATTATTATTGAGGACTGAAATGACATTTGCATTGCAATGTTGGGGGGAAAAGGAGCATGATCAATGTGACACTCGTATTAGTGTAATATCACAGTGACATATTAGTTAGCAGCAGTCATAACCACAGAGCATCAGTCAGCCTGCATGTCATCTCTTTATCACAGTTTGTATTTTACAAAATATTCACTCATGAAAATGGGTGAAAAATCTGGCCTTTTATAGTAATTTCAAGTGTAGAAATTCCTATTTAACACACACACACATATATAGATATAGATATTTCATTGTTTTATTAATTATTATTTTTATTTTAAACTATTATTTGAAAAATTTAAAAGCAATTAAAAATCAGTTTTACCCCTGACACTTGTCCAGAGGGAGAGCTGGTTTTCGAGCAGTCTTCGGAATTGGATGAAGAGGTGGATGTAGGAGTCATGGAGACAGAGTTGCTACTTCCTGGAAACATAAAAAAAATGTTGTCGTTACATTATTTTAAAAGAGATAAATATGACATACATATTCCTTCGTGCAGCAGAAATATTGTTCAGCTACTCACCAGAGGATCCCTTTGCTTTATTCAAAGTTTTCGGTTTTCTTTTTCTCGTCTGGATTCCCTCTTTCTTCATGGCGAGCGGCCGAGGTACCTGTAAGATGTGATTTTTTTTTTAAAATGAAAATAAGAAATGATATTTTTTTTATCAATAATGCGTCGATTTTTAAAAATTAAAACTGAATTAGAGGGGGGGGAATTCAAATCGCAGTGAACTTACTCCGTGTAATTTTGTGTAGAGGCCGCACGCGTTACACACCGGCTCTCCCTCCGCGTTTCTGCGCCACAGAGTGGTGGTACTGGTTTGACAGTTGGCGCAGGAAAGGCCGATTCTTCTGGACGTTGACTGTTGTGGCAAGCAAAACATAACATCAGTCACTATAATTAAACGTGGGTATCCAGGAAAATAAAGCACCACACACTCAACCATTTTATTCATACCTGACTTTCCAACAATAATCCACACCCTGTTAGAATCCCAATTTAATTGGCATTTACGCACGGATTTATATTATTATTCATTTATTTATTACAGGTTGTTAATTCGCAGAGAGTTGCTACGTGCCATTTCACTTCCTTGTAAAAACTGCGTAATGGCACCATGGAAAATCTGGACCCACTGACGCCTTTTTAGATTAGCTTACCCGACAGTAGCTGGGAGTGGAGATTGAGATAAAGTGTCTCCTTACATTAACACTTTCCACGTGTGGATTGATTTAATGTGAATTTAGTGAATAACATTTTTTTTCTTATGAAACAACTAAATGATTGTGCTTGACTGATGAATTTAAAACACTGGCTAAGCTAAAACTATCATTCTCCTTTGCAAAGCACAAGTCCTTGATTCAAATGTGAAATGCATGCTTTATTTATTTATTTTCCCCGTTTTATAGAAATCACGTGATCTTGCGTAAATAAATTTTCCTTGATTACAATCAGGTTTGAACTGGGGGCTGTATCATTGAAACCTTCATCCAGAAGCCGAATCGTGACAACGACAGTGACCTCCAGCAATTGTTTGAAACAATTAGGCAGGAAATTGGTTGATTTAAGTGGCCCTCGCCCCCCTCCTCCTGTCTCCTTACCGTCCGTTTCGGTGGTTTAATTAATGGCCGGCTCAGACCATTCATTTTGCTATAGAGGCCGCAGGCGTTGCAGAGAAAGTGGCCCGTGCCATCGCGCCTCCACAGCGGCGTGGAGATGGAGCCGCAGTTCACGCACTCTCTGCTCTCCCCCATGTCGTCCAGAATATCTGAAACTGAAGAGAAATACTGGAATCAGAACAGGGAGCGAGTTTGTGAGAATTACACATTGTTGCTGGTCATTATTTCATAAGCGATTCTGCTTCTGGGACTTCATGTCAAAGAAAGCAAGCGGATAGATACGGCGGGCAAAATGATCTGTTCATGGATTATAAATTGATTAAAGCGAAGTGTTTAACAAAATTCACATTTTTAATAAATTTATACTGTTGTGCCAATGTTGTTTTAAAAGCCTCGGTGGATTTTACTTCATGTAAATGATTCATTTTATATATTTCTGGGCAGTCATTTGCGCCTGTTTCTTACACACACACACACACACACACACACACACACACACACACACACACACACACACACACACACACACACACTATCATAAATTCATTTTTGGCAGTGTATGAAACATATTTTTATTCAACATTTTGAGGTCAGGCCTCGACGAGGGGAACAGGTTTCTGTTACAAAGACACGCAGGCGCTTGGTGCCTTCACTCCAGACACTTCAAGGTTGCGCGCGTGATTAAAATACCTTTTTTTCTTTCCGTCCCACACAGTGAGAAGGAAAACTATTCCATCTTTGTGCCTCCCTCTACTTTGTTTTCGTTTGATTTTTTTTTCTTACCTCCATTTGGTCCTCGAATCAAGGGCGCACTCCTGCTTTGCAAGGTGTGGAGCATCGTGTTATCAAAAGGTGCCCCGGGCCAAGGCGAGGGTAGCTGGGGTGCAACGTACGGGGAGTATGGGCTCGGGTAGGGCCCGCTGAGGGGACGAGAAAGGCTGTACTGGTCTCTGCTGCTCATATTCAGTGTGTTACTGTAGCCCGTGTCCCTGGGGGTCCCGTTATTGATGGGTGGGCTTGGAGGGTAGTGAAAACGACTGGAGGCGTGCGGGCTCCCGGTGCTGTACGAAGGGCTCTCCGGGGTGGACTGTGACCACACCGAGTGACTGGAGACGGCGTGCCCGGGCTGAGCAGACACGTTGGCCGGCAGATAAGACAGACTGGGGATCATGGTGCCCACCCGCGAGCTAGGGACATACACTGGGGAGTTAGGGTTGGAGTGCATATAACCACCAGAACTCGAATCATATCCAGTCTGGCTCTGGGCCGCAATGGCCAGTGTTTGGTACATGTCGGCCGGGTCCACCAGCAAGCTTGTCTTGTGTGCTCCGGTGGAGAGGACGAGTTTGCTCCCCTGGTCTAAATCCGTAAACAGCGGGATATCCTCGGTAGTGGTCAGGGTGTTGTTATGGTGTCCGAAGTGAAGGTAGGAGTGCAGGGATCTGCTGTCGGAGCGACGGTGCCCTAGCGCGTCAAGCTCGTTCGGAGGTGTCCTCAGCTCATCCGAGGTGGTGCCGTCCCTTCTGCTGTCACCGGGCAGGTAGTTCTGCTCAGCCGGTGACCCTGGGCTGCTGGACACTTCTCGCTTGACCATGGACCAGCTGTTTTCGCCCAGTTCCATCCAGGAGCACTTTCCATACACCGTAGGGGTAAATAAAAATGGCCAGGGAGTGGTCTACCCTGTAACAAAAAGAGTCGGAACCGTTAGGAAACCACAAGAAATGACCCTTTTTGCGATGTTAAGGATAAGTGAATTGAAAATATATCCACAAAACATCCTGACAGAAAGTCGGCAGGTTTCTGAAAAAGGGGGGAAATGCAAACGGACACCTGGTGTACAGACCAGCATTCATCTTTGGATGAACTACATTTTTCACAATAGAGAATAGGGTAATAAACTACGAAAGCTCCAGTTAATTATTACTGAGTCAGTATCATCTCGAACTCCAATAAAAACCCAGTCTACAGTGACTGCCATGCTCTCATGAAGCGCTCTTAAGAGGCACTGGATCCATCCGTGTCAAATCCCTGTCCTCCCCTCCACACGCACATACGCAAGTAGACGCACACATAAAGAGATAGGAAACAAAAACGCAATATGTCTTCACAGCAAAAGAGATAACCGTTTGATAAGAGTCAAAACAGATAAGGACCGAAAGGCTGACTGGAGCGATAAAACAATACCCCGAAATTATGAGTTTGGTCTCGCTGCGCTCGCCAAGACACCGCCAGATGTTTAAAGCAGCTGTGCGCGCCGCAAAAGTGGGAGAAGAAACGTTTTAAAAGACGAAGAAGAAGACTTACCTGCTACAAGTGTGCCATATAAGTCGAAAGCAAACTTCCTAACAGTGAGCCTCTGCTTCTCTTGGAAGTAATGGGAAAGTTTACCGCAGTTAGAGGAGGTTTATGAGAGGAGGCGCCTCTGGTGGCTGCGGCCGCAGGAGGCGGACCAATCATGTGGAGCGTGAGCGGCTGGAGACGCGATGGGGGTGCCAGCCTATGAACTCCTCCAATCAATCACGCTGAAAAACAGAGAGAGAGCGAGGGGGGGGGGGGGGGGGGGGAGACACTTCACTTGATCAGGTCTGAAAGTTGGATTAATGTGTTGATACGATCAGGTTTCATTATTCGAAAGTTATGCTTTCGGTTACAAATGAATACGCCCCCCCCCCCAGCTGTTTCTTTTTTTTCTTTTCTGTTTGTTTGTTCTTTAAATGAAATTGTTGTTTGTCTATCTTGCTCTATTTACAGGTGATCCACAAATCTGGTGATGAGCCTACAGCAGCTGAAACAAACAGAAACGAGTGTCTTTGAGATTTTAATTTCACCGGACTACTCTTTAATATCCAGCTCTTTCATAGGCTACTCCTGTTTTATGGAAAATTGTGACATTTATATGACAGACAGCGGTTTAATTTAATGACTAGATCGTTATTAATTAAACTGCCAAGAAATGCAGTTAAAATTAACTTACCCGTCACCCTGAACAGGAAAGTGCTACTCCCATGTTTACGCATTGCAGTAATCACGTCTGCAAGGAGCACGCTTTTAACTTTCGATACTTTGGAGATTTTAAAATGATTATATTTATAATGGTTAATCCAGAGTTTAAAAGCTGGGACTTTCCACTGCAGTCTGTCCACGAGTTAAAGACCTGAATATTTTGTTTTTACTTGGAGCATTAGTGTAATAAAATGTTTCGTCTGGACAACTTTTTACTGATGAGAATCCTTAAGAAAGACTCCTTTTATTAAAACAACAGCCTATTAAATGATTGATCAAATATATATTCCGTGTGTGAAATGTGCTTTAGGCCTACTTCTTCTTTCTGGTTTCATCTTAATTCAAAGTCCTACACCCCCCCCCCCCCCCCCCCCTTTGTTTATTCTCTGTCATCATTTCAGTGATCAATAAATCCCCTCTTAATTAGTTTAAGTCAGACGGCTCTCATTGAGCGTTAAAGGTGTGTGTGTGTGTGTGTGTGTGTAGCTCCTCTTTGAAACGCGATGATTCGTTCAGCCCGAATATACATTGAGACGAGTGAAGTGATCAAAAGTGGGGAGGTGTCAATTGAATCATTAACGCATTTGCAGGTCACACTCGCAGCCATTCAGTGGGTTTTGTTTGTTTGTTTGATTTTTTTGTCTGGACAGTTGATCAGATTACCTCCAACAGCCCATTCATTATACTTCCAACTACCGCAGGGAAGTCCGAGAGTATACTCTGATACTTTTATAATATTCACCCTGCATCCATCACACTGATAACAGGCACCGAGCTGCATCCATGTTCACTGCTTCTGCAGCTGCACAGCAGACAAAACTGAGGGAAAAATCAACTCACCGCAATTCATGATTCATACTGTAACACCATCTGTATCGGTTACTAATGTGTCATAGCAACGGAAGGCACAGCTGCACTTTTTGATTTACCAATATCGTCCCAAAAATTGCTAATATGTTATTAATTATCCATGTCCCTGCCAATTAGACTACCACATGGAGTTAACAGTTCACAGGGCCTAACAGTAACAGAGTCTTCGGCTGGACTTATGTTCAACGCGTGCCACTGCCAGGCCTCCCATTGTTCCTCCTCTGTCTACTTCTCGCACAAACACTATTATTGTCAGACAGTCATGAATATTATTACTGTAGAGTTATTTTCAATGCTAATTCAATACCCGTGGGCGCAATCGTGCAGCCGCTCTCCAGCAGGTGTTCCTGCCGCTCTTATTTTAATACTGGCGTGATGATTCCTGCTGCTGGATCCTTCTCCTCGCATAACTTCAGAGGGAAACAATGCAGCCCGAGTTGCGTGGCGATCTGTGTCTATTTGTGTAGTGGTTATGCTAATCCATGTTGTCTATCTGATTTCCACAGAACTTTTGCTGATAGAAATTCACGCTTGAGGCGATATTGTGACTGTTAGGCGTCGAGTCTTCGCTCGCTCTCAGGTCCTAGAGGTGATTCTTATCAGAGGCAGTAACCGCACCAAAATGCGCTGCCGTCTGCCATCCCATCACCTCAGCCTGCAGTTGTCAGGAAGGTGAGAGAATACAAAATCCTGTTGTTGCTGTTTTTTTCTTTTTTTTTTCTCTTTGTTGCCCCCCTATTCCGCCATCACCCCACCCTCACCCCTCCACCCTCCCTCCTTTTTTTTCTTTGCGGCTTCTGGCTCACTGGCTGCGAAGCCTCCAGTTGATAAATGAGGTGTTTTCGCAGTAATGTCAGCGTGGGCTGCTCTGACACACGGAGCTCGTGAGAAGAAGTGGCAGGACGCCGCCCTGTCTCCGCGTTTATCCAGCACAGCCAAACACTGCAGGCCAGCCACTGACTGTCAGCTCCGGCCTGTGCGCTGACCATCTCCATCACACATAATTCAACCAGATAGCCTGCAACTGGTGGATAATAATAATAATAATAATAATAATAATAATAATAATAATAATAATAATATATGGAAACGATAAATAGTGAACGAAATATTTCATTTATGTATTGGAATAATATTGTCAAACTGTATTTAAAATATTTAATAAATACAATTTCGTTAGGAAGTAATGAAAAGACGCAATAATAATCATATTATTATTATTATTAATATGATTATTATTATTATAAGCTCTTTAATGGTTGACCCTCTTCAGGTGTCTGAGCCTTATGTACCGACTTGATAATGATTATCTCCAGCCCTCGAGTGCTCGTTGCAGCTTTCTCCTGATTATGTGATGTTATGGAGATAACGAGGAGCAAGAGAACGAATTACGCACGAAAGGGACAGTTAGGGGCATCACACGGTGGCGTGGGCAACTTTGAGACTATTACTCACTTTTTTTTTTTATTATTTACTTCTTTAAAAATGCCCTGCTTGATCGTTAGTTTGACTGTGACTGTGTAGAAAGGGCAGCTCTGATTTCTCTTACACGGCAGGGCAATAAAAGGCACTGTGGACGCCAACACGCCCCACGTCCGAAAACACCTTTGATGTCTCGATTATGATTAATGAGAAGCGACTGCAGCTACATGTAAAACACGCAGGAAGGAGACGCAATTCATCATCTCAATCACCCCACGGTTGCTTCCCCCCCCCTTTTTTCTTGCTATGTTTTTATCTTTGCATTTCACACACAGAGTCTGTTTTCAATCAAATCCTGTATAATTGTCTTTTAATAACGACGGAAGATTAATATCCAGTATTTAATCTGTGGGGTGTTGTTTGGATTAATTGTATTTTTATTTTGTCAAACTGTCAATAAAGCAGCTATCCTGCACATATTTGCACCACAGCTTTGGTGACAATCCTGCGTTACTGTATTTAAGAATCTGGGCTTTTAACGACTTAAATCGCTTTAACGTTTATGCTACGTGTTCCCTTTACAACAAAGATTTATCTTAGAAAGCGAAACATATGTAGAGTGAACTGGATTTGCACACAAGACGCCAAATATTTCCAATTTAAAAAAGAATACCTTAGAAATTAAAATAGAATACATCAATTAAATAGACATGTTTCCTCGCATGGCTATATAAAATACACTTTGGATTTTGTGGTTTAATGGTTAATTGATTGATTTTATTTCATCCATACAAATCACACACACACATGTATACACCATGACCATGATTCTGTGTGTGCAATAAATACCAGAATAAGGTGCACTAAAAAAGTCATCATAAAGAGCAACTTATAAAAGTGATTTAACATCGACAGATATTCAAAGTTCAGCTTTAGAAACTGATTATTACCATTATTTTTACATTTTAAATGCATTGCAGCTGTCATTATTAAACATGAAAGATTAGCAGTAATTCTGTTTGCATAAAAATCAGATTGCAAGTCTGGTTTAATGAATTATTCGTCCATGAAATCCAAAATGGGAAAATTGAATTGTTAACAATTATTCCAAAGAACCTTTTTTATTATATTACATGAGAAAAATGTAATATATTATCCAGTATATCCAAAAGCAGTGCAGCATATGGAAAAACAACAAATATCCACTCTCCCCACAACAATAGCACAATAACAATGAAATACATGAGAGGCGTTGTGAGTTCACGCTGTCTTAACGTGTAGCTCCATCCTTAAAATCTAGATCATTTTGTTCCTGATATAAATGTATTCCCGCTCACACTCTGTGCTTTTCTATATTTACCTCCAGTTCCCAGCGCCTATAAACACTGACGTATTTGCTCTTATTTTATTGAAGACACAGTTAAGTTTTATACCTGCGCCGGTCTTTTTCTCCCTGTCCTCCACAGAATGGCAGCTTGTCCAGAGCCGCTGGAGCAAAGGCTGCTGGGAGGCCGTGAATGCCAGACTCTCCTGTTTGAAGTGGTAGATGATTAAACGGGTCATGACAGGTGTAAAAGCAACCTTTGTCATTTTGGACATGTACCGTCCTTGCTTCCTTGGCTCGCCCACAACGGAACGCCCTGCTCACCTGCCCGAGTGTGTGTGCACTAATGTGTGTGTGCACGTTTGGGTGTGTTTGTGTGGAGTGGATTTTCTGGAGGGGATTGATGGCTGTTAACAATCCTGCACCATCACGCTCCCTGCCTGTCATGTGATGAATGAGTGACGGATACACCCCTGATGGATGAGACGTGAGCCTGTTGTCTGCATATTTGTGGTCTTGGCTCTGTGCCGCTCGGTGTTAAAAAAGAAAAGAAAAACAAGCATAAAATTGCTCCAGTGGAAATGAGTGAATTGTCTGTGATTTGAGAAGGATTGAGGTTGTATTTATCTCTTATTAT
Organism: Astatotilapia calliptera; assembly: GCF_964374335.1. Taxonomy (NCBI): domain Eukaryota; kingdom Metazoa; phylum Chordata; class Actinopteri; order Cichliformes; family Cichlidae; genus Astatotilapia; species Astatotilapia calliptera. The sequence goes on from NC_137439.1 coordinate 15,905,239, forward strand.
TTGCGTCTCCAAGAATTTCTATTTATCAAATCAGCGTGGTGATGTCATATCAGCCTGACATAAGTTTCAGGGTTCGTTTGACCTATTCTCCTAACTTTGGCTCCAATCGTGTATCGACTGTATCATATTATTATATTACAAGCTGTTTTTTATCACTTGTACTTCTCTTATCTATTTTCCTCCCCGAGCCATCATGATGCATATACAGCAGTGAAATGAAGATAAAGGGTTTGCTCTGGTATCGTAATACCACAGCTCAAATTCAAATGGGGTTTTGACATATCAGGCGAAATCACTCTGTCATATGCAGGATTAAGTGGAAGAAAAATACCAGCATTTTGTTTTGTGTAATTAAAATATTAGCTTGCTCATTTTTGAGGCTGAATTTGGAAGCAGACCCCCCCCCCCCCAGGAAAAAGTGAATCCCTAATATAAGCAATAAGGCCGAAATGGAAAAAATCTTTACTCATTCTTTGTCGTTTTCATCTTCCCGTGAAACCGTCATTCTGTCTCATAACTCTTGAACAATGAGTCTGACTCACAGCAGGACTCTTCTGTGGAAGCTCTGAGCGAAGCCGTGATCAATTTTGGGCTCACGTCAAAGGAAACAGGTAATCTGATAATCCTGGTTGCATATAAAGCCATAAGAGTTTAAACTTGCATTCAAACAAATAAGGCAAAGTTGGTCCGCTTGACACACAACACTCCTGGAAGCTACATTTAAATTCATATCCTGCTATGATTTTAGATTCAGTGCACATCAGGGCCAAATTTCATAAGGTTAGGTTATTTCAAAGTCCCAGTTTGGCAGCTGTGTTTCTCGCCAGTAGCCAGATGAGACAATATGGCCATCTAACACTAAATACAACCACTTTGACAACCTTGTTTTCGACTTTAGACCCTTTATTGAATTGAAAATAGCACAAAAACATTCAAATCTGAAAGTGAGAAACGGTTTCACTAAAAGAAAAAGAAAGTCATTATAAAATAGATGACGTCAATATGTTTCTTTTTATTAAAGGTGCGGTTAATGAAGTTTAGAAAGGTAAATATTTTTCCATTCCTGCTTCATAGAAGAGCTCAGCCACTCAAGAGTCTGAGGCCTGCTTTATCACAGATAATGTGCCAAATGTGGTTAACTGGGTTCATGCCTTCATCCGCTACTACACCCACATACCATTACACATTCGGCTCTGTGCTGATAACATACCTTATGGTCATGATTTAGCCCAGAGTATGTGGGCCTATCAACAACAAAAAGAAAGAAAGAAAGAAAGAAAGAAAAATCCTCCCGTTTCGATTTGTTTCGAGTTGTCTACTTCTCCTCAGTCGATCAAAAATTAGATTTATTTTTTGTGCTTTATTTGTATTCATGCAGTGATTTCCAGCACCCTCCATTCTCTTACAGAAAACATAGTTTTATATTAATCTTTTAAGGCTTTTATGATATTGTGTCCCATTTTCTTTGCAGTTTTATGGTAAATGTAATGTGACTGATCTGTTTTCAATAAACCAGACTGATTTATTCTTTTCAGTGTAACTAATGTCAGTAATATTATTATTAAAATAATAACAGTTCTACAAAAAAACCTTCTTTTAAAAAACATTTTAAATGTGATGTTTTTGGTTTAGAATAATAATTATAATATAAAATCTTTTTTATTTTATTTCAATATAGGGTTTAAATCAAAATAAATCATTGAAGTCTGTTTAATTGTGTAACGTGTCCAGTACAAATATTCAGCTAGTTGCCAATTAGCTTAGGTAAGACAAGAGACTGGAGGGTTGGGATTATTAAGAAATTCTGGTTCTGTGTATATGTTAAACAAACGAGATGCAAAATGCCAGGTATTGAGCATTAGCATTAGGTTTTGTTCACTTTGGGTCAGACAAGCTGTTTTTCTGCGCTACCATGTTGTTAAGTGTTGATAAAATTAACAAATGTTCACTGATACCATTATTCAGCCTGACGAGTATTCGGCTCGTTTACAAATGTTTGTAAAACTTGCAGTGAAAGAAGAACGAAAGAGGACGCAGCTTCGCTCACAGACGCCTCTGCACCTCTGTCTCTGGAAAACAGAGCCTCATCTCTTGCGTAGATTCTGAGGCTATGTTATTGTTTCCATGCTAGCGTCTCCATCCTGTGGAGCCAGTCCCCCTCTGTGTGTTTTGTCTCAGGAGAGAAGGTCAGGTCTCCAGTACATTTTCTGACTTTCCCTGAATCAGCTGTTTGGAGCCCCAGCCTGAGAGAAAACAGCCTTGGCCAAGGCAGCGTCGCTGATAGCAAAGCAGAGGCAGCCTGGAAGCAAGGAGGTGGAGGTGGCAGGATGGCTTGAGGGAGTTTGGAGGGATCGGATACTCGGGCATGGCGCTGCATTGTAGCAGCTGGGAGATCTTGCTATCCCACTCAGGCTTCAAGGTCTACGAAATCTCAGCTGCTTGTTAGAAAGATAGCAGAGGAGTGTGTGGTGGAAATAAGACAATCACCAATTGTTGAACTCACGAGTGGGAGACAGATGGGATATTGAAGGAAGGAGGGCACAGTCTTTCACAGGTTTTGTTAACGGCTGAATTAGTTTATCTGTAAGTTTTTGGGTCTCGGTGTTGTGCATGTTGCTTCTCTCTGGTATGGCTTAGCGGGACACTTGACTAGAACACATGCTATCTCTGCTTCACACATCAAATGGCACAAATTTCAGAGTTAATGAAAAGACATATTACCTCTTCCTTCTGATGGCGCCTTAGTTACAGATTCTTAAAATCAGTGAAAAACCTGCAGAATTTATGTCATATATATTTGTGTTAAAACTCAACAAAAACAACAAAATCTTTACGTTTTTAAGAAGTTGACCAGGTGTTTGAGAGTGTTAGACTATAAGAAGGGACTCCAGTGCGTGAAAAAGCCATAAAAGAGTAATGACTCACCAGATTTTCTCAAGCCTTCCTTATTTATTTATTGCCATTTGCAAGAAACCCATATCTTACTTCAAGCACCGCAACTTACTCAAACTTGTGCAATCTATTTTTTAAGGCTTTGTCTTGGTCGCTTGTGCTTTAACCCTTTAACGGCAAGTTTATCATATTTGATACAAGAGATTTTGCAAAAACTGCTGGTGGCAGCAAATATTATGTAAATTTAAACTCATATAGGCAATTAACATATAATGTCTGGGTTTTGTTGGGATTTTTTTTTGAAGACTCCATTAAAAAAAGGTGGGGTTTTTTTGGTAATTATTTCCTTTTCCATTCTTTATAGGGTTAAACACGTCATGCCTGAGGTTTAAAATGAGACATGGCTTCAGAAAAAGTGCAAAAAGGAGCAACTGTGACGCTATGGAGCCAAAGAAAGAAAACTGAGATACTCTTCTTTACATCACAAATTCATCAAATGAATGAATGACTGTGTGTATACATCTATACAATTTAGACAGGTCAGGCCACAGAAAAGGTCGCATTTAGTATCAGTTAAAGTCTATCCTGTAACTTTTTGAGGGTTCTCTCCTTCCATCCTGTACAGAAATCTGTCTTTTAATTTCACCAAAACCACTTCCTACAGTGGTCATTGGTTGAGAGACAACTCTACAAAAAGCATTGACTCAAAAATCTGCAGATGTGGGAAGACGAAATCAAAGTTTCGATTTTGTAATTTGGGCACGTGGATGTCGCAAAGAACTACCACCGATGTCTCATAGTAACCCTCCAGTAGGAAGTGTCGAACATCGGCCCTGACCTTTTTGTAAATACACTCCTTTCCAGGAGAAAATGTGTGCAAAAAATGTCTGCAGCTTTTCAGCAAGTAGAACAAATAAGCTCTTTTATGATCTGATAAGCTTCTCTCAAAAGGGTCTAGAGCTCCACCAGACATAGCCGACTTTGCACGGCGCTTGTCCTTCTGTGACCGTACGGCCTCGCTTCGTCTTGGCCTCTCACACTTAAACACACATGCAGATAAACGCACGTACACGCCGCTCCCCTTCCGCACACATTAAACACACTCTCAGACTGACTTGAAGGTTTCTGTCGCCCTCTCCTTCACTTGAGTCAGTTGCCAGACAATGAAAACATTGAGAGGCAGTTTCTATGGCGTGCCCAGGGCTTTTGTTTGACTGAAAAACATATGCATTCTACATGCTCCAATTATGGTTTTATCAGATCGCCGTCAAACACACCAATCATGCACCTTCCTTTGTGCCCTCTCTAACGGTGTGTACTGTACCACGCGGAGCAGTGGCTCGCTGTGTTTGCATGTTTGCCCATGGTGGGAGTATAATATCTCAGGCTGGTCTGCGTCCCCGTTGGCGGAAAAAACTCGCAGCTTGGTCGAAAAAGCAAAGGCGAGAACGTCCCTTTTACTTCACAGCAACAGATTGGTTTTGAATGCACAAGTGAATTAGCACGGGGCCCTTCTGCTCTTTCTAACAAACACATTCAGCTTCAGCTCTGACCAACACTGGGTCGGCTGTTGGACTGGACACAAAAAGGGCCATATCAGGGCGATCTGCGGCACGTACAGTTAAGTCGCTTATTGTGACTTGAACTGTGTGCTCCAACAAAAGAGACTAAGAAAGACACGGCTGATCTGAATTACCATTGGCTCAGTTCTCGATTGGCCCGACTTCCCTTCAGTGTCAAAGTCACGTCCACATCTCCAGTTATTTCACAAGAATGTTATCAAAACTAAAGTTGTATAACCACTTTAGTTGTATAACCATAATATAAATATCCATCCATCCATCTTCATCCGCTTTATCCGAGGCCGGGTCGCGGGGGCAGCAGCCTAAATACATATACATATAAATATATGTATAAAAAACTCCAGAATAGCACACCTGTGGCTATTAAATCATTGGTACATTACTTTGGGAGCATAGAGAAAAGAGAATTTGATTCTGTTTACAAACCAGATTCTGAACTTCAAAAAGGAGCTGTCCTCCAGTTTGACCCCTGCCATTATTCTTACTGACATTAAGACGAACCCTGGCCAGTGTGTGTGTGCGCTTTGTTTTGATAGACGCCGGTCAGCAGCTTAGCCTCGTAGGCTCCACTAAGCCAAGTGTTTACAGATCTGCTAGAACGCAGCCTTGTAGATTCAAGATGCTGCATCCAGGCAGACGTCGCTCCAGCCCGAGGCCTGGACTGATATTATCCATGAAGCACGATTAACCCGACGTGATAACAGCGGCGAATCAAGGCGAGGATGGAGCTCTTGTCAGATACCAACGGTATCTTCAGTGTGACCACATGACGCAATGTGAGAAAATGCGTGGAACAACGGCAAAGATGACCTGAACACGATGCCCAGGTTTTGTCTTTTGGTTATTATCATCGGAGGTGGGAGGTAACGAAGCAAGTACTTGAGTACTTCTGACTGCTCTTGCATTTGAGGGAAGTTGCATCACACATCAAACCCAACTGACCTTAATGGAGGAAGCACATAGACAGTCCCATTAATGTATATGGTCTATGCATCACTCAGTCAGCAGGAAGTACAAAAGGCGTGTGTGTAAAAACAACAAAATCAAGTCTTTTATGTCAATTCTATCATATTATATTGATTTCTGAGACATTTTTAATTTCAGCAAAACTTTTTACCTAAATAAATAAACGATGTAAAGAAATCACTTTGTCAAAAACTCATTGCAACTTCTACCTTGTATGAGAACTGTTCTGTTTCCAAATGACTTTATATCATTAATGACAGACACATTTATAACACTTTCATTTTTAGGTAGACAGTTTTTGGTATGTCAGCGGGACATCCGGACGTTTCAGCATCTGTTTAGCAACAGAAGAGGAGCGAGCATAAAGGGAGCAGTGTTTTTTCAGCAAGTGAAAAGCAAAGAAAGACGGAGGAGAGGAAGGAGATCATTTTAAAGGTAAGGATTGCTCAGCCACATCTGATAAACTGGAAAGTTAAAGCTTACATTTAATGTCCTCATTCTGAACAGTTCATTTGTGTGAAGTTACAGGGTTTTGGTTTTTTTCATATTGTAAAATATTCTGCAAAACAAACTGAAGCATACTAACTTTGTGTTATTCAAAGGTTGCATGAAAATACTATGGTGGACTGATGCAGAACAGAACAAAAGGCAGCCAAGATCCAAAGAAGAGCTCTGGATGTGCTTCAAGAAGCCTGGAGAAATCTTCATGAAGACCACTTAAAGGCTTTGCTGAAGAATAAAGGTGGTCATATCAAATATTAACTTTAAACGTTGTATTTTCATGTTTGTTTGTGCACATATTCCTTATTTTCTTATCAAAGTGAGGGGTGACTCAAGACTTTTGCATAGTATTGTATGTATGATAGGTACTTACTCTAATAACGCATACATTTCTGCTGGGGAGAGTTGTCCCTTGTTGGACATGACGCTTGTAGAATTGCCCTGACAAGGATTTCCACTCTGTCACACCGGCTAAAAGCTTAACGCTTGGTTTATCAACAAAACCACAACACAAGCTAATGCGCGAAAAAACGTGTTTTTTAAACGCTGCCGTTAGCCGGTTAGCTATCCATGGGTTCCCTATATATGCTAACCTAGCATACAGCAGCTATAAAAAAGGCAATTTTGATTTATTATCAGTAAGAGGACTGAGACAACATAGCTCCAGTTCAGATTTTTGCAAGGTTTTGATTGTATTAAAATGCTTGTCTGTAAGTATTTAGGTCGTTACATCACCAAAAGATACTTTACAGCATTCATCATTTTATGCCAGCAGAAGCGGAGATTCATTGCTCGATGGAAGTTGCTTTCAGCCACCAGCTGCTTCTCAAACAGGCCGGCTCTATTAAAGAGGTTATTATTTGGAAACGGGGCCATCAACTGGGTAATTATGTTTAACTAACCACTAAGCATAAATTAGGAGAAAACAAAAACATAGAAGAATTTGACTAGAAGACGGTGTAAATAATGTTTTGGGTTTTTTTTTTAGCTGTTCAGACTATTTCGCATACTGGCTACTGCTCAATCTAACATAAATATCTAATCAGTCAATCACACGGCAAAACTCAAAGCATTTAGCCACGTAGACATGGTCAAGACCACCCGATGAAGTTCAAACTGAGCATCAGAATAAAGAAAAAAATGATTTAAGTGCCTTTGAACATTGAACATTGAAACAGTGATTGTAGTTCAGAAACTGCTGATCTCCTGGGATTTTCCCACACAACCCTTTCTAGAGTTTACAGAGAATTGTTTACAAATGAGAAAATATCCAGTAAGCAGTAGTTGTCTGAGTGAAAATGCCTTGTTGATGCCAGAGATCGGAACGGTCAGACTGCTTTGAGGACGGCACCCATAGCTCAAATAATCACTCTTTGCAACCTATGCAGAAGTGCATAACTGAAGACACAGCATTTAGAAGCCTGAAAAACAGATGGGTTACAACAGCAGAAGACCACACTGTTAAAGAGAATTACCAAAACCTTACAGCACAAGATTGGAAAAATCTTGCCAGGTCTGATGACTGGTATGATTTCTGCTGACACATTTACATAGTAGGGTTACAATTTGGTGTAAACAACCTTGAAATATAGATAATTTTTTTTCTTGTATCAAAGGTTCAGTGCAGACTGGTGGTGGTGTAATATTGTAGTGGATATTTACACACTTTGGACCCCTTAGTAGCAAATAAGCATTGTTTACCATGTTCATCCCTTTATGATCCCAATCTTCTGATGGCTGCTTTCAGCAGGACAATGTGCAATGGTCACAAAGCTCAAATCAATGAGTTCACTCTACTCAACTGGCCTCCACAGTCACCAGCTCTCAGTAGATGTGCAGCTGACAAATCTGCAGCAGCATGTCAATATGGACCAAAATCACTGAGGAAAGTTTCCAGCACCTTGTTGAGTCTATATCACAAAGAATTAAGGCAGCTCTGAAGGCAAAAGCAGGTCCAACCCAGTACTAGCAAAGTGTACCTAATAAAATGGCCTGTGATTGTATGTATGCCAGCAGGAGAGAAATAAGTGAATGCAATAAATGATTCAGCATATCTTGATTAGTGGACATAAATGGATAGATATCAGCTGAAAGATAGTCTAGTTTACTACTCTTTTTTTTATTATATTGTAAATCTTTATTGTTGTGTTTAGTTTTTAGAATTTTTCGTATGTAAAAAATGTTTCCAGGAACACTAGGCTAATTAGATACATTTGTAGCTTTTGTCTAATAAATAAAACAATCACTGCTTAGGCCTGGTGGGGAGTGGGAGTATAGGAGGGGGTTCAACTTAGGTAAGGCATCAACTACTGAATAAGATATGATTAAGCTTTAAAAAATGACAAAGTAATGTAGCGTCTTTCAGCAGCGTGCCTTGCTGTACATATGCTGTGAGTCATTCATTGTGGTCCCCCACACCTTAGATTTTTGCCCCAGATTAAAGTACCTCCAGCACTACATGCTAAACATGGTTCCACTTTTTTCTTATACCAGACATCTTCACGTCTTGGCGTTCTATGGCAGAGAGGATAAAGGTCACCATGAAGGTCACAGAAAAAGATCCAGCGAGGGAGGTGACTCAGCTGCATGTCTGTGTGGGAGGGAAGGAAGCTAAGAAGGACAATGAACAAGAAGAAGAAAACAGAATTATGAAAAGGAGGGAGGCCGCTTTCCAACACCACATGTGGTGGTTCTGGTAGGTGATCCACACCATGAGAGCAAATCCACATCTATGTGGGATTCCTACCTGTGACTCAGGTCAGTGGGAGTCTCAGGAGCGAGAGGTGGTAATCAGTAACAGTGTTATATGGCTGTGTTAATAGTTAACGTGGCCCCTAGACACCGTGCTCCAAGGCCCAAACACCTGCAGCCTATTTTACAGGCGTAATCCATGGAAAGAACAAATAGTGAGAATGCTTGTTGGGCACATGAGCTTTTCACGAACTGGCTCATCTAGCATGCCAACAGATGTTTGTCAAAAAAAAAAAAAAAAGGTAGCAGATTCTTGGCTAATAATTGTAAATCAAACGTTGTTATTAGCTTCATAAAAACAGGCGTGCTCTGTGGGACTTTATTGCCAAGTTTGTGTTTTTCTCTCTTCTGTCTCTTTTCTTGACACCCTTCCAGGGTCATAAGCACAGCAGTGTATGCTTTCTGCCTACTGACTCCCCCAGATGGCCTTCTGGCTTTACACACACACACACACACACACACACACACACACACACACACACACACACACACACATCTTTGACAAATACCTTTGTCAAAATCTTGTAGCTGCTTCAAAAAGTAACTCCTGCCTTACAACGTCTCTCTTTCTCTCTGCGCAGAGGTGCAAGCATGCACTGGCAGGAACACAAGCACACAGAAACATGCCTCCCTGGGTTCTTGATAAATACACGGTTAAAATCAAGCCCAGATCAGGATAACCTCTTGGTGACCTCTCTCACCATCTACTAAAGCCGCACGGTCAGTCAACACCGCTGCATGAAATTAAATGCAAACCAGTGCAACCAATTCTCTTCTGTTATGATTGGAGGTTCCCCATCCAGGCAGAATTAACCAAGAATCAAAGTCCAAGAGCTTGATGCAAACGTAATGGCAGTGACATCAAGAGAGCACTAAGGCAATGCTAATGCCTCTCTATCCGGGCAGATGGAGGTTTGTGTGCACAGTGCAAACAGACCCTTGTACCGAGGAGGCTAAGCTGGAGCACTCTGCAATGTAAAAAAATCTGAGCTAATGTCTGTCTCTCTCTCTAAATTGTTTTTTGATAAGGGAATATCTGGAGATAAGTGTTGTCACTATCCTATCTAAAAAACCGGAAGCCAGTTCGATAAATCTCCTCTGTAATCTAATGGGAGTCATGGGCAGTAGCTGCGATCAAGGGAAGACTTGCTTGCTTTCTCTCCTCAGTCGGGTGCTGAGGCGAAGACTCTGATTATTAAAGAACATGGGAGAAGTTAGCCAACACTGCAAGCTTGTAAAAATTGATAACATCTTTACATTAAACAAATGACTATCACTACTCATTCAGGATTACTTTGGATTTGTTGACATTGAAGTAATACTGATAGCCTTTGTCAGTTGCCCAGTGACAGTACATCTCTGTGAAAGTGCAAAACCCTTGTGGGAAAATGGGGCATATGCATTAACCTACCTTATGTGTACCTAAAGCGGGGCAAAGATGGTGACACTGATGGGAAACTGCAGTGTTATAATAAAATAACAATAGGGTTGTTTGTGTATTTTCCAAAGCACAGGAAACATCGCAGCCATCAGAGTTAGGATTTAGCCCACTGTAAGGTCTGTAACAGCTGAAATAAAAGCACTTCCTCATTAACACGCTTTACTGTGGGAAACTCCGACGTCTGAATTCAAAAGTCGGCTGCAGAAACACATTGCAGTTATGCGGCGTGATGTCAGGAAATCCAATATTGATAACGAGCAGTGTGTTGGCTCAGACAAATACGAGCATTTTACTACAAGCTCGTAGTTACTGGCATCACGTGTTTGGCTGACAGATGTTACAGCTTCTTCGACTCGGATGAAACAGATGACGGTAAGAGTCGTTAAGCGAAACTTAAAGTGTCAACAAAGCCTCATTATTTCGGCAAAGCAATAAAACTGTGAAATGTAATTGTTATAGTAATAATAGTAAAAATGTGTGTTATACTTTTAAAAATAGCAGGGTAGGTGATCATTTTAAAAGTAAGTCTGTTGGTCTCTTTAGGGATTTGATAACTACTTATAAACTATATCAGCAAACACAGAGGCCTTTCCACTGTCCTCCTTTTCCTGTGACAAAAACTTAACCCTTTGAGCTGGAGGCGAATGTGGTCCCCCCCCCTCTGTGACCCGTGCTCCCAGGGGTTTGGTGTTAAGTAAACTTTGTCAGCCATGCAACGATCCCCAGCAAAGCGCCGTCTCCCTGCTCATCAGGAGACCTTCTCCCTGACCCCCACCGCTCCCTGCTTTCGGCATTCCTCCACCACACCACCTCTTTGACCCACCTTTTCCTCATGTGCCCCCCCCCCCCATCGGACCCGCCATACGTCCGTCCGTCGTCTTGAGTCCTGCTCTCCGTCCCGTCGGCCAGCGCGGCCGGCTGGTGTCTCCTCCTTTGGAGACAGCCTATCAGGGGCCTCACGTCATCTGTCTCCAAGATTTGACTGACAGGTCAACCTCAGAGATTACGGCTACTATCAGAGGAGGAGGGGGAGGACGGGGGTGGTTGTCTGCCCTCCCTAAGTGGATGCTCCTTTCCCTCACCATGACGCTGGTTGGGAACTGCATCCTGCTTTAGGCCTCTTAAACTCTGATGTGGCATTTTATCTATCTGGGAGCCACTCTGTTGATTTACCGCAAGGTCTGCAGGGACGAAGGACCAGACGGTGACAGATATCAACTATCTTGGCCAGCGTAGACTGAGAGAGGCGAGAAAATTTCAAGCTTGTTGGCCTTTGCTGTAAAAAAAATTGCGTTAGTTCCAGCTGTCAGTACCAGCAACACTACAAGAAAAGCAGGGGTCTGCTATCGAGGCCCATGTGTTGCATTCCCAGGCTGCACACCGACACAAATATTAACAGAAACTGGAGGCAGAGGGCCGCATTTACAGCTCAACTCATCATATTTATTCCAGTGCGGCTTGAAATATCACAGAACAATGTTTATATCTGTGAAGTTCATGTCCTTAACGTGGCTTTAACAATTTATCAAATCATAAAAAATAAATCCGTTCTTGAAAGATTTTCCCGCAGTGGATTATGGGAGAAGACTGAGATGATTACCAGCACCTCTTAAGCCCATTAAGCGATACAGCTTTTGTTCTCCCCTTAATTTTTTCATCCAATCCAGTTTAACTAATGTGTAAAATCAACCGTCTGTTTCTTAACTGAGCTTTTTTTTATCTGACGCGACATTCAGTTTGATGGGGAAAAACTTCAAGCTGCAGATATCTCCCTTCATTAAAAGACCAGTATTAACACCGATTTAAAAGCAGCAATGCATAGTTTGAATCTGACTAACACAGTCTGACCACATGCTTTTCACGCTGACTCTACCAGAAGCTTCTGGCCTTCCACATCAGATCATTCTCCTCTGGCAGGTGGTGTAAAGCTGGCTAACTCTCAGGCCCTCGTCATCGCTCCCCGTCCAGAACGCGGAGCCCTGAGATATTTGTGTATCACGTATTGATTTGGAGGTACAACCCTTGGCTGTAAAACAAAGATAAAGAAGTTAGCCATTAACTATTTTTCCAGGGGTCACTCTGAGCTTGTTTCACATAGTTGGAAGCCACCTGGAGAGAGAGAGAGAAAAAAAGCACCAAATTGCCTGGCCATGTGATGGACTCTGGAATATTGATTTTTCTCTCAGAACAACAAAAAAAAAAAAAAGGTCTTTGCAGTCAGCATTTCCCTCTGAGCTCAGATAGGGCTGCTACATTCCTGTCTACTCCCTCCAAGGTTACTGCCTGCTCGGCAGAAGCGAGCACCTGTCAGATGTACATTGTAGCATTTGCTGTCTCAATAGAAGCCCCTGTTTTCCAGTAATGAAAAGAGAACGTAAGAAAGAAAAAAAGAGGCATTAGTTGGGGGAATTCAGTAAAGTCTGGCTTCTGGGGAGTTTCTTTGTTGTCTCTATCTGGTTTTACAATGATTAGAAACTGTGGCTTTGAATGCTGATCTCCCCCCCACCTCACCTCACCATCCCCAAGCCTCACCTGGCAGCGTGCGGAGGACAGCGACACCAACGCCGCCTTGTTTGCTTAGCTGAGGGTTCACAGTGTGTTGAGATCTGCGCTTGTTGATGAAGTACGGCTACCCCATTGTTCAGCGCGCTTGTAATGCCATGAAACTAATCACATCTAAAGACACCCACAGTGTTGGAGCTGGTTACTAGCTGCCCTGATTTGATACTTGTAGTGTTTAATGATTAATTGAAGTAGCTTAAAATGTGAACATAATGCCTCTTTGAAAGGTTTAGCCGTGCGTGTGCCTTAGTAAATCAATGTAATCACAAATTCTGGATGTACTTTGACCCATTTTTACTTGATTTGAAATTCTAGGCCTGTTAATCTTTGCAGCTTTTCTAACCTCATCATGAATCTTTTCAATCTGAGCACTTGACAGTTTACTGCCCAGGCAAAGGTTGCAGCGCCACGGCTTTATAGAATTATTAAGTAAGCAATTATGATAACCCACTGTTTTAAAGATAATAGGCCGATAAGGTTCTGCCAAACTCACACCGTAGTTTGCCCTCACGCTGCTCTTCCTGAGGGGGGGAAATCAATATCTTTTGCTCTCTAGACCCACCGAGTATTTATCTTAAACTCTTGAGCATCAGCTCGTTCCAGATGTTCTGCAGAAAAAAATAATAATAATTGTAATCTGAAATGACACCTTGTAGCTACACAGCATAATGACCCTGCTCGCTAGTGGCATTTTATCAAAGCTCATAAACCTTGAATGACTATATATTGATAAAGACTGTTTAAAGTGTCACTGGAACGATAACATTTGCACTGTAAATGTGGCTCGACGGCTCCAGTTTCCAATCGTGCTGCGATGATAAGGACGGCACAAGAGTGGGCTACGACCAATAGGTCAAAAGCCGCAGGACGTTTGCTAAATTTTTACAGAGTTTAAAGCCTCGCATTAATATTTTTCAGCTAGCAAGGCATCAAATGTTACTGCGATGATATGCAACGCCTGGACAAAGCATTTGCAGCTGATGCAATGTCAACTGCCATTAATGAGTATTTATGTCGTTCTGAGTGCTCAGCTTGCAGCTGTGAATGTGCAGCACCTCCACGCCTAATAAACTGTAATTAATTCACATAAGGATGTGATATAGCAGCATACTTTTCCACACTTGTGCTAGTATAGGCAAATTCTCTAATGTTACATCAAATTAAGATTAGGAATGGGCATGAATAATCCCTCGGCGGCAAACCATTTGAATACAGTTGCTCATGATTACTTACAGTCCAAGGTTAAGAAAGGAAAGGTGTGAAAGACAGAGGGAAGCAAATTGGAGAGCCCAATAACATTTAAATGAAAAGCTACTATTGACTTGTTCCCTGTAATCTACTGTTATCATTTACAGCGACTGCTATTACGGCTGTATGTCATTTCATTTTTAGTATACTGGATTATATTGAGCTCACTTGTATTGACTTGTGTTGCTTAAAAGGGTCGTAAAGCTTCATTTCTTAAGTGATTATGTCCTGACAGCAGTCGTTTTATGATGAGATTTCTATAGATTGTTGCATTTTTTTCACTACATTTACTATTTTCCATGTTCTGTCATAGACATTTGACATTTTCAGTAAACTACATGTCTGTGCAGTCCACTGCATGGATTAATGATTGGCGTTTTAAAGCTCGCCTGGTTATTTTTATGGATGTATTTGTGACGGCTCACTGTGGACACGTGTTTCAGGTCTTCTGCGTTAATACAGAGTACCTGATAAACTGGCACTGAGCCTCCTGCTCCCTTATGCCCTTATACCTACAGGACTCGGTTTCATTCAGACGTTGTTTGTGTCGACCTCCCCCATCTCCTCCCATTGGATAAATACCGATTAACCACTTCTGACCGAGATGAACAAGTGGTTCGACACTTTGCCCAGATCGATATCAATAAAGCAATCAGCAAGTCGGGGGCCTATATGTTTTGAAGAAGGATCTGAGGTAGAGGATAACTGAGTTTATGGCTTTACTGTCTAAGGTGGAGCTTGCAGGTACACCCCCCACCACCACCGTCACCATATAAACACATGAAAACACGTGAAGGATTGTATCATATTGCGCCATTCGAATGACTTTAATTAATTTCTTTAAAAAACAACTATAAACTGACAAACATGAAGACATTTTATCTTTATTGTGCCAGTGGTTAAAAATAAAACCGCTCATGTCTGTCAACAATTTACTGTGTTAAATTCGTTTACAAAAAAAAAAAAAAGTGATCCCAAAATGCAGCAATGTACAAATCCAGGCCCCCTTTGTCACGTCCCTCCCTTCTTCTCTGGTCCTCGAGGAGTTTGTCCAGACAACCAGATTGCACTTTGCTCAGCCCGACCATAAACTGAGACAATAAATTCAGCCAGACTTCTGAACTGCATGACATGAGAGAGAAAGAGAGAGAGAGGACCTTCAGACAGTCAGAGATCAATGCTTCCAACATGGCAGGAAAAGCCCAACCGGGCCACAGCAAGATGTATGAAAGCATTTTCACCGTCTTTCTGTGTGGCCCGACTGGAGTCATGGAGCAATTGATTTCTGAAGCTCAGAAAACATTAAGCTTTTGAAGTCTGAAGTTCTCCAATGCTGTTTACACTAAGAAATGGCTCGAGGTCTAAACCCACACCAAGTTTACCTTCTTTTTAAAAAAAAACTAAACAAAACTCACCAGTCGATACAGATAACTCAGAAAAAATGCATTTCATGTGCAATAAGTAAACTTGTTTTCATTGCGTGTTACCTCTGGGTCCAGGGGTACGTTTTTGCTCAGTTAGCAGAGGACCCGTGGGATCACAGCTCGTCATGTTCTGCATGCAGTCGTAAATTTAAACTGGTGCGGTCGTTTTGGAGCGGCAGGATGAGGAAAAATGGTGTCTAAAACCAAAACAGACTGTGTTGCTGTCCACAAATACAAGGCCCTTCATGACAGCAGAGACCAGTAGTGTTTAGTCGCTGGGTGTACTGCCACCTTGTGATGTGCTCTGAGCTCTGCATGTGCAAGCCCTGTGAGGAACTTCACTCCACGTTAGATGTGTGTGGAGTGCATTTATTTCTGTCTGTCGGGTCATAACTTCAGAGCCAGTGCCAAGGGCGAAGCCTGAGGGGGTGGGGAGCCATACACCTTCCTCCCCCCTGCGGCACGCTCAGTCCTCCGACAGATGGATGTCACTGACCCTTCTCAGTGATCACAGCAGAGGCTCGAAGCGGGGTAGCAGACATTTTCCTGATCGTGGTCGCCCCGGTCCGCTCTCCGGGGGTTTGTTTCATATCTATCTGCTGCTCACTCAAGCCTGCCCGTGCTGGGCCACCATCACTCACACTCCGCGGGGCAGCGAGTGGATTAGCTGACCCCCCGGTGTGGGAGTAACAGGCCCCCGCAGCCTCGTCAGCAAACACTGGAGTCTTCAAGCAGCTGAAACTGGTGGGTGAGGTGGTCAGGGATGCTCCCCAGGATCAGGCAGCGGCAAGGCGAGAGATAGCAGCGTCTCCGGCACCCCGAATTTCAGTCAGCATGGCAGCGGGGTCTGCAGTCAGTCAAGAGTGATATACACAGAGTAGTCTGGCTCCACCAGCCAGTTTTGTAATGGTATTCAAATGATTTATGGCTTTATGAGGCGAACATTACACTCACATGTCATGGTTGAATATCCCAAACCAAAGTCACTCTTGTGAAAGACATTTCCAGAGAAGCAATGATGTCTGCAACATCGTTGGGCAATAAGGTACGGCTTCACAGCTGACCCCAGATGAGGCTGAGATCAGTCAAACAGTTCAGTTTCTTACTAGTCTCAGAAAAATAAGTAACTTGTTGCCCTCTGTGTGTGTGTAAATGTGTACTGGTAGTCAAGCCTATGACCTGCTACTGCTAGGAAATTTCCAGCTTTAGCCTTTTTAACCAGAAACGACTTTATGGAAGCACATTCCCGCCACTGAAGTTATTTTATCAGAAGTTTGAGTTAGTAGGTAAAAATTTTGACTCGTAGATATCCACTCCCAGTGGTGGAAACAAGCCTCCACAGATTTGTGTCAACCACACCACTTTTATCCATCCATAAAAGAAAGTATGTCGCTTTTATCCCACTGACACGTAGTTTAAATTAGATTTAGGCTAGCGACTCTGTATAACAATGTAGCTGGTCAACCATATGGTCTTCTACTGTTTTAAAGACTAGTGCTTGCATATAAATAACCAAGCATCACAGACTTGCCAGGAGACTTTACAGCATCTGTAAGGGCCTCGTGCAAAAAGTCCAAGATGGTATGAAAAAGTTGTCAGAGCCTCCTGTACAGTGTTCACTGAGTGAGAGGGTGACAGCATGATGGATGTCTCGCTCTGAGCAGCTGTATACTGCTGCTGCATGTGAGACAAGCTCAAAGACGTCCAGGTTATGAATGGACTAGTCAATGAGCTAGAACATAAATGGCCTTTGGTCATAATTTCTCACTGCTCAGGAGATGCCCTGCTGTCGCACTGCTCAGCGGAGAAGATGCATCACTCTAAACTCCCTAAACCCACCGCGCCGCACCCCACTCTTGCGCTTTTCTGTCTCTTTCTGATTAGCATAGCTGACCTATCACACGCTGGTGCTGAGTCATTATGAGGTGTTAGCATTTTCAATTACCTCTCGCCTCCCTTCTGGGCCACCCGTCTCCTCTGCGAGGGCAGACACTGCACAGCAGGAGAAAAGCAACAAAATGCTAATTTTCTCGCCTATAGGACCCTAACATGTGAGCTCAACTTTAAAACAAAAACAAACATAAGAAAAGCTCATTAAAAGTTCAGGAGAATCTAAAAACAAACAGAGACTTTAATGTCTCTTGGTTCACGGAGGCCTTTATTTCAGCTATATGGTTGTTTTTGTTGTTGTTTTTTTTTTAAAAGCACTTATTCGCAATACAGACTGAACGTTTTCTTTTATTGACACAGGTCGTACTGCATATGTCAAACATTCATGCCAAAGAAAATACTACCGTCTACAGGTCTAACAAGGACAGTTACAGGTACTGAAAATAAAGAACAAATGGGCTTTTTGTTCAAACACAACCATAACAAAAAATACTACCATAAAGCGTATTAGTGCTTCTAGCTTATAGAGTCGTGACCAGGAAAGAAACAAAACTGTACTAAAGTTGCTTAAAAGGCAAAAAAATTTAGCTTGCATGTGGTTGCAAATTCCCAAGCAGTTAGTTAGTCGCTTTGCTGAGTCGCCGCACGGGCAACTGCTTTTTAAAAGAGGTAAGGCAAGTTTATCTTTCCTCTCAAATAACAACACAAAAAACAGACACTTTATGTCAAAAAAGGTTTTTTTTGTTTTGTTTTGCAAACGAACAGGTTTGCCTTAAAACTGCCACAAAAAAATAAAAAGCTTCTACTGATGATTTCTAGAAAGCTACTGTCAAAAAAATGGGGGAAAACACAAAGATTGGAGCAGAATGTTTGAGAGACTTTGAGGCTACATCGTAGGAAGGCAGTGACACCTACAAGTCCTATTGTTTGGGCAGCGATACAAAATAATTTACTCTATATTTTCATCTTAGTGTTGTAATAGATTGTACTAGGTAGACTTTGAGAAAAGGAAATACGCTTAAATTAAAAAAATAGTAACACAAAGAGCACCTTACCCCCCCAACGTTCGTTCACAAGTTTTGTTTTGTTTTTTGGAAGCAAATGGCACGATGTCATCACCGATAAATTAGCAATTCAGTAAACTGTATATATTTATATATACATATATTTTTTGTTTGTTAGACAATACCAACAAGTCTCAAAACACTTTAACACTAACTTGCGACAAGATTCTCCTGTTACAGAAATGTTTGCCTCATGTGAGTTTGTGTGTGGAACAAACAATTACAACAAGAGAGGTGGGGGGGTGTCAGTGGACAGAAGTCAAAAGAGTTGTGTTTGTCTTGAATCCCTACACGGCAGTTCTTAAATCTGCAGCCGATAGGGTGCTGCAACACTGCTGTCGTTACTCAGCTCAGTAAACAAAGTACGGGGTGTAGCACGCTACCTGGCAGTTACACTACTATATCTGCGTTTTATCACTGAGCTCCAAGGGTTCCCCCTGGAGTCAGCGTGGGGTGGGGGCCGGAGTATTTAAACCCTGCTTTTTGTAGTGCAAAAACTGCCAACATTTGGTTTTTAAGAGCAGGGACAGTCGGTGAGCAGAGCGTTGCAATAGCCAAAGCTGCAACCATACTGCCATACTGTCGTGATAAACGAAGGAGCTTCCAATACAAATACACTTGAAAAAAGGTTTACAAATACAATAAAATCTGGCTGCAGTGGGCACTGGACTGCAAACAGATGAATGAGAACTTTATATCAAACGGTAACAGGCCGCCTTCGTCGCCTCCACGCTTCTCACTCAGCTGATACCCCCCAAAGTGATCACATCCAAAACTCTGATTCTGAACTTCAGACTCGAGACGGGACAACTGTTTGAAATGTTGAGAGAATAAATGGAAACAACACAAAAAAGGGAGATGGGGGGTGGGAGGGAAAAGGATGAAGTCTCTGAAACAGGCGTCTTTCTTTCTGGCTGCACTGACGGCGACAGGACAGCACAATTAACTTCAGTCAATTCATCGATTTTCCTTGTTTTGTAACAGGAATTCCACCTGAACGCAATCGACCCACTGAGAAAGCGTTTGTGGGACAGAATTAGATGTGCCTGGCTGACGCGGGTGGCTGTGAGGATGGAGGCAGCAGCAGCAGCAGGTGTGGTTGCCGCGTGGCGAGCGTGTTCAGCGTGGGCTTTAAGAGAAGCAAAGAGAGTTCGTCGGCGGGTCTAGTAGAGGAGTATGCGGCGTTCGATGGCCTTGCGGCAGATGGGACACTCGCTCATTCGATCCCCGCACAGCTGGCAGGTTCCGTGGCCGCACATGAAGATCATGTTCTTCAGCCGGTCCAGGCACACCGGACACATGGTCTGCACACAAGTAAGCAACAGTCGTAGTAAAACCCTTTCCACATTTAACATGTCAGTATTACTACCGAGCCGAGCCCTGGACAATAACTTTATGGTGCCGGCGTGCATTTGATCCCTAAGAATTTTACAGCAATGGTTATTGTTTTGCAGTTCAACTGCATTTTATTCTTCCGCTTTAGTTCACGAGCCACACCTGGTTAGTGACCTTACCTGTTCCTTGATGTCTTGGAGCTGTTGTTGTAGCTTCTGCACGTCAGCGTTGACGTTGGTGTTCGCCTTGTCTTTCTGCAGGGCTGGGATGTTTCCGCTGGCTGTTTGGACATTAAAAAAAAAAAAAAAACGCAAACAGATGGTGAGAATAAAACAAACTGCACTTATCAGCCAAAAGATTAGCACCAGTGGCAATACCTCAGATTTGACCTCTTAAACTATAAACTATATTGCCAATAAAAGTGAGTGCAGCCACAACAACATTACCGCTCTGAAACGAGCCGGGTGCTCGAGTACGTTTTAAAACATGGGTTCTGGAAAATGGAGAAGGATCACAAACACATGCGCGCTGAAGTTTACTGTTGGCAAACGAGCTCGGGCTCTGGCAGTCCGCGCTAACTTGCTTTTACATTTGATTTCTGAAAAGCACACTTTGCAATTATCTGGAATATAAACTGGCACGGGACAAATGATCATGCAGCGCTCGCTTGCTCGCTCGTATATAATGAAACGTGTGTGAAACTTCCTGAATGGATTATTTAAGTGCTCGACACAAATTTTCTGGACTGATGCCCTCCTGAGACTTATTCTCGCTGTCCAAACATCTCCCAGAACACGGCGAGCACCAGTGTGACTCCTGGGATGTGCATCGTACGTATATATATCATCACACTGAAAGAGAAACGGAGGAAAGGGGGTTAAGGGGAGGGGGAGAGGGGCCAGGGCAGCACCTTCGGGTGGGGGGTGTAGGTTTGCAGGAGGTTCTCTATAAACAAGGCTCTCTTAAGGGAGGGGATCATGGAGGTATACTTACACCAACTTAGTGCCAGATTGTTGGGCTGGAGAAGATCCTGGGATCCCCCTGCCATACTGTTAGAGCTCCCTGCTGGGAATAACCAGTCACATTGTTATAGCAGGAGCTGCCCTCACCAGCTCAGCGGCTGGCCTGATGACCAAGACTACTCACTATAGCCTCTATGAGAGGTTCAGAGAAAGAATCTGAGAAGCAAAACTAGCAAGTTGGAAACAGTGATCAGGGAAAGAACGGGAAACAGAGTTTCTTCTACTGGTTGCTTAAAGTCGCACGTGTTTTTTCCCCTTTTTTTGCTTACAGGTGACTATTGCCTGGGTTAGAGGTACAACATGAAACCCATGCACCAAATTAAAGAAGAATGGCGTCAAAATGCTTCAAGTGCCAGGTATATTTTGCACACTAGATTTGCTTTTAAAACAGGAAGCAACAAGCAGGGTTACTGGGGAAAGGGGGAAAATAAAAGCATTCAATGCTGCCCCTTGCATGAGTGTATGTGTCACTGCTTGGGTCTGCATTCACTTTTGCACGTCTGGTAAGTACGACTTGCTGACAAATGGAGAAATTAAAAAAAATAAGATGTATGTGTATAAACATGAAAGTTGCGTACTTGCTACAGTGCCACTGTTAAACTCAAATTAAAACAAAAACAGAAGAAATCACTAGTGATATGCACCGCAGAACAGAAAGATGAATCGTGAATGCAACCAAAAATAAAATAACTTGTGCATCTTGTCATCACAATATTTTAGGTAAAATAAATCGAAACTGGCTCTTTTGCAGCTGGAAAAATGTTTTTGAAAACACCGCACAGTTTCATAACTGCTCCATATTTCTTTTCAGAAATGGGGGAGATCTTATAATGTGGATTCATGTGGGTATTATATGCATGCATCATAGGAGGAGCTGCAGGTCATTTCTGCGATACGCTTACAAATGAGTTCATCCATTCTATGTGAATGTGATTAGTCAAACTTTTGGAGGCCAAAGGAACATTAATAAGGTTATCTGTGTGCTCTGACATTATTACGTTATTCAGTAAAAGTCAATCTGGAGATGGCTTCTAGGGTTCTACATTAAAAGATTGGGATTTGAAATGAAATCTTCTCTGCTCTGAAGATCTGTGTGCTGATTTCAGACATGGCAGTGAGGCTGCCGTCCACTCGAGCTAAACTCTAAGTGGAGGCTACTACAAATGGTGCGAGCCAATTGGTTCTAATGATTACATTATGACAGATTTAGATGTAGAATTCAGTTTGGAAAGCAAGCGTAACAATTTTATTTATATATATATATTTTTTAAATGAGTCTCTATGGATGAAAAAATACAAAGAAAACATGACAGTGATGATCATTCCACCTCAAATCATAACATATTTATAACTTTTTCTGCTCAGCCACCTCTGATTTGCCTTAATGTGCCTTGATTGAATTCTGGATATATATGATGATGATTTTGGATCGTTTGTTTGTTTTTGTGGTACAGTACATCATATTTGCTGACTCGTGCAAGAAAACTGAATGACAACAACACTTTTCTTAATTTTTTGCATGTGTGGTTTTGCATTAACACGACATGCAGGTACATTGTATTGTATTATTTCTGTACTATCAATATTTTTCTTAAAGTGTGCACAAACATGGAAGTTTGTAGGACAGCTTTAATCTTTTTTTGCCATATTTTATGCTGAAAAATTCTGAACATTTCTTGATGCAAATTACACATTTTATTGTATATATAATTTTTATGGTAAGAAATGGTGGTGAGATTTTCATTTGTAATATATCTTAAAACGTATTTGATATATGTAGCAAAAATTTCCCAGCAATCATTATATATGTCCAGACTTTGGACCATAAACTTTTTAGGCGATTCAGGGATGCTCGAGCAGAACGGCCACGATGATTTGAGATATAATGACGCAAACATAAACAAACTGCAAAAGCTAAGCAGCAACAAAGCAAAAGATAAAAGTAAAGCAGATTATTTGGAAAAAGTAAAGAAATGAGAAAAGAAAAAGAAAAATCTTTGAAGAAAGGGGGTGGATTAAAAGGAAACGTGTGGAAAATTCACTCACTAAGGTCATCATCATCATCATCATCATCATCATCATCAGCGGCATCATCCTCCATACCTTTCCCTCCACAGCAAAGTACGAAGGGGGTGCGGCGTTCCACCACAGCCCGGCACTGTACGCACTTCTTCATGAGGCTGGCACAGTCTGGAGGAAAGATGAAGAAGATCATCAGTGCAAGAAAAAAAAATCTATATTTTCTTTAATACTCACACAGAAGCCAAAAGAGGCAAAATGATGCTGAAAGGTGAAGTTAACTTACTCTCACAAGCGCACATGTGGCCACAGGGCTGGAATAACACCGCTGCCTTTTTATCGGAGCAGACTACACACTCCTCGATCTGTGGACGGACAAACACAAGAAAAATTAAATAATCCTCACTCCTGTCTGTGTCAAGTAGCAGCTGTGCTTCTTGATACCTTAGTTCTCGACTGCACTTGTTCTTTGCAGATGAGACACTTCTTGACACGAGGCGAGCAGAGGGAGCAGGTGGCGATGTGTCCGCAGGGCCCAAAAAGAGTGTCTCTCTTCATGTCCGAACACACCATACACTCCTCCAGTGACTCGATGTTGCTGTTCAGAGACGGGCTGCGGGTGCCCACCTGGCCGCTGGAACAGAAGAGAGTGTGTGAGCGAGAGAGAGAAACGATTACAAGCGAGAGGCCGGAGAAAACGAAAGATGAGGAAATGAAATCAAAAGAACAAAATAGAACATGACTGTACCAAAATGTTATCTCTTCCTTTATATCTTTAACCCTTTAGTGCATACCTAGAATTAATGCCATTCAATGTGTCCCAGACCGCTGCTTCCTTTCACTAATGGGTTTACAGATATCATGTAAAAAGCGCATACAACAACAAAAACATTATAGCCCAGACACAGACGCGCTACGGATATGATCAGCTGTTCACAGCACTTCCTACGTTGGAATATACGTCATCACGTTGTCAGCATGTATTTTGACATGTTTTTATGTTCAGCAACTGATGTCATCTTCCCGGGAATTGTAGTGTTTTCCCCTCCTCCAAGGCCTATCACAGCTCCTCGGGTGCTATTGAAAGGAGATGTCTGACTCTGTGCCTCTCTAATTACAAGTTCCTGGGATACTTAGAACTCTGATTGTGCTATTGGAAATACTTTATTCTTTTTGCTAAATATGCATTTGATTTTTTTCCCCTCTCTCCACAGTTTATAAAAAATGATTGCATCTGAGGTTTTAAAAAAACTCAATGAAAGCACCAGAATTTCAAGTTTTTTTCCTGTCCCCTATGCTCCACACGTCTGCTCAGTCTCATGATATTCAGTTTGGTAATTTTTGTGTAATCTTGTTGATGGACGAAAAGGCATCATAAGCATGCTAACTTTCCAGCTTTAAGGTTGGTTGTGTGTTGAATTCCTGAGACTCCATGAAGCAGCTAGCCAAGGAACAGCCTGGCACATAATGTTCTGTGAAACCGTTTCACCTAAGCTTTTATGCAGATTGTCCACGCTTGTTTTTTTATGCTGAGCTCGGCCCGGCACCTCCTGGCTCCAGCTTCATATTCACTGTTTAGTCATGAGTGGCATCGATCTTCACATCCAATTCGGCAAAATGTCAGATGAGAACATTTACCTGCTCTTTTCTTTGTGGCATTTGGCCAAAGCCTTGCAGAGGCTGGGGTCCGGACACAGGTCTAGAGGGGACTGGCCCTTTTTGTTACGAATGGTCAAGTCTGCTCCATTAGCTGCCAGGAAGCAGGCGATGGATGCTGCGCTCTTCTTCTCTGCCCCCTGGGTGCCCAAGCCCATGATTAACTGCAGAGAACAAGAAGGAAGCAGGAAAACACATAAACTTAGAGATGCACCAGGGTTTTTTTTGACATGACAGATTATTTTAAAGTTGAACCTGGGGAAAGGGGAGGTCTGTGATGTGCCTCTACCTCACACACAGTGGAACTTGAACCAGTAATGTAGTTAGGAGTACAGTTTTTTTATTTTATCAATGTCTTCAGATTTAAACTCATGTTAAAATACATACGGGGTCACTTTGAATAACACGATCAGAAAGACATCTTAAGATGACTGTCAGAAAATATATTCTTCTAACCCCGAACCCAAAATCCCATTAACTGTAACATCTGTCTCCCTCCCATAGCTCATCGCCACACTCAGTCTACCCCAATTCAAAGTCTCTCCTGCAATTTAGAACTTCCATGTCTGATTGTCTCCAACCAGTAGCTTTTACATCTCATGCTGATGGAGCCATCGGGCCGGCTAATTCAATTCTCGTTTTGATGGGAGGGGAGAGCCATGGGAGAGTGACCCAACTGCACACATCTCAATTAGGCCTGCTGTCTGTCGGTTCCGCTCCTCCGCGGGGGGAACCAGAGAGGGCAGGAAGCGGGACAGAAGAGAGGAGGTGGAGAAAGAGAAGAAAATGGAGTGGAAGGGAGACAGAAGGTGACAGGTACGGAAAATCTGTCACAGAAGCCATGCATTAAACTTCTCCCCATAGGGCTTAGTGATGTGGTGTTAACATGGAGACAGTTGAGGCCTGACATGGCCCTTTTGGCCTCTACAGAGGGACAGACTCGTTCAGGATGGGTAAAAGGGAGCAGCAAGCCAGCTGACTGTTGGCTGCTGAGCGGATGATGGGCTGGTGCAGTTATCCAGTGATGCTGGTGATGGAGACTGGAGCGCTTTCATTTTTCACATATTGGAGAGTGGCCCAGGTGCTGATCTTATTAAAGGTGTGTATACAGGTCCTGAAGAGCACTGGGACAACTTCCAAGTTTTCCAAGAATGCAAATGCTAAAAGCTATAACAAGAATCTACACTCAGTCACCTGAGAGGAAAGAGGAAAATATGGAGAACTACACTATAATGCCAGACGTATTCACTCCATCCAAATCATTGAATTTAGGTGTTCCAATCACTTCTGTAGTCACAGGTAGTGCTGGGCGATATGGAAAAAATATTTATCATGATATGAATTATTTTATATCACGATAACGATATATATCACGATATACCACCTGACCTGTGGTCATCTGGAAAGTACGCAGTCTGTAAACAGCGAGCGCAGAGGGTGCAGTCTTTGTTAATGAAATGGTTACGCTCATGTAGGGCTGCGTATCTCTGCTCGTCCGTAGGTCAGTCATCAAGGCATAATGCACGACACTGCAAACATCCTTCTCTACTTTGGCCCGGCATGCGTCATATAAGCGAGGCAACTCGACTTTACTGAAGTGCTTACGTACCTCGGATGAAGGTCTTTGACAAGGTCACGAAAGCTGTCCTTCTCAACTACGTAAACAGGGGCCATGCCTTTACAAATGTAATGCGAGATGGCTCCTGTGATTTGTTTATGGTGCTGGGACGTTTTCTCATAAGGGCCTTGTGTGAAAGACTGCTGTATCTTCGGCTGGCTATAGATTTTCTTTTCCCAACTTGCTGCAAAGAAACAGCATCTGCATCAAAATAAACTATTTCCAACAGTGTAATTTTAGTTCTAAGCATCCCAGAAACGATACAGAAAAGCATAAAGTCAAACATAACTTTTAAAAACACCAGCATAGGCTTATAAGGCCCTGAAGGTAAAAAATTACATTTTCTGCGAAAATGACGTCACTTCTGGTTTCGGGCAGGTAATGGCGGACATGCGATAGTTCTCGCTGACCTATATTCCAACGTAGGAAGTGTTACGAACAGCTGATTGGATCGGCAAAGCGTGTTTCTGGAATATTATGTTTTTGTTGCTGCAAGTGCTTTTTATGCAGTTTTTGCAAAGCTATATGTGGAAGGAAACCGTGACCTAGGACAAGCTGATGGCATAAGATGTAAGTACAACTCCTCCGGTTTCATATGCAAAAAAATTATTGCGCTAGCTTACGTGGTTCCAGCTCTACAGGGATTTAAAAAATAGTTAGGCAAAACAGAGCGTGCCCGCTCCGACCAGTTTTAAGGGGTTAATGGTATATTTTATGTAATAATTTATAAAATTAGGTTAGAAACGATAGCAGACAAATGGCACAATAGACACTTTTCTATCGTCCACATGATTGATATATATATATATATATATATATATATATATATATATATATATATATCGCCCAGCACTAGTCACAGGTGCATAAAATCAAGCACCTAGGCATGCAGACTGCTTCAACAAACATTTGTGACAGAATGGGTCACTCTCAACAGTCCCACCATGGGACCGTGATAGCATGCCACTTGTTCAACAAATCTACTTGTAAAATGTTCTCACTGCTAAATATTCCAGTCAGTGGTAGTGGATCTATAACAAAGTAAAAGTGACTGGGAATGACAGAAACTCAGCCATAAATTGGTAGGTCGTGTATTTCTGGAGGATTATTGTGTGGAGCTGTTTTTCAGGAGTTGGGCTTGGCCCCTTAGTTCCAGGGAAAGGAACTCTTAATGCTTCAGTATACCAAGATATTTTGGACAATTGCGTGTTCCCAACTTTGTGGGAACAGTTTAGGGATGCCACTTTCTGTTCCAACATGACCACACACCGATACACAAAGCAAGGTCCATAAAGATATGAATCAACGAGTTTGGTGTGGACGCACTTGACTATCCCGCACAGAGTCCTGACCACAAGCCGACAGAATACCTTTGGGGTGAATTAGAGCGGAGACTGTGAGTCAGGCCTTCCCGTCCAACATCAGTGTCTGACCTTACAAATGTGCTTCTGGAATAATGGAAAAATGCATTCCCATAAACACAACCCTAAACTCCTAAACTGTTACAGCTGCAAAGGGTGGGCGGACATCATATGTGGACTAAGAATGGGATGCCACTTAAGTTCATATGCGTGTGAAGCCAGACGAGCGAATGCTTTTAGCAGCATAGTGTAAGCTGCATATGTTACAGAGTCACTAGTAGCAGAAAAACAGTGGCTGGTGACCAAACTCGTTAACGAGCCATATTACTGTGCACTGCCTTCCTGGCTTAATATATTTGGGAATGTCTAAATGAATCAGAACATCAGAACAGAATCATATAATAAGATGGCATTCCTAAAATTACTAAGTCAGCCTTTACTGCAGTATGCCAGCATTGTTCATTATTACTGAGCTACAGTAAAAAATTCTAAAAACCTAAAGTTGTATATCAGTAAACACAGATACACAGAAACAAACATTTGTTTTATTTTTATGTATGGCCACCTCCTTAAGAATCCCTGACACACGTAAAATGTGATATAGGATGAACAGCGAGGTTAATAATAGATGCACATGTACCGTGTTCTTGGAAGGTTCCCAGGGCTCCACTTTGCTGACATCTTGCATATCTTGGAGCTGCCGCAATTGGGACAGCGTGTGGTGACGCAGTGCCTCGTGAAGCGGCGTGTCCCCATCCTTGTCCTGCACGTCGAGCTTGGCCTCTGCCCGCACCAGCAACTGTTAAAGAGAAACACATAAACAAAGAGTTGCACAAGGCGACAGCGGAGGGAAACTCGCAGCCGCCGTGAAACAACTTTAATTTAATGCTACAATGCAAATGCCACATCCTGATTTATAAGGTTGCCGGCTGCTCACAATGAACTGCTTCAGCATTGTGCTACCCAATTATAGAGTGCATTTTTTTGTGAGTCCACAAGGTGGCAACGTGGCAATCTCAATCCGATGCTACGCTAACACACTCTAACCAGCCTTAGAGAGCCTTTTTCCCTCCCCTCTGAAGCAGGACTTTGTTCAACTGCAGGACATCCAACCGTATAAATTAAATGTGGAGCTGCACCAATGTTTTTCTACTCCCCTTTGTGCACAGTGTAAAAAGACCGACTGAGAGATGACTAAAGACACAATGCTCACTAAGTAAGGCAAGAAAGAGAGGGAGAACAAATGAGAAAAAGAGGAACCACTAACCCGAACTATCTGGGTGTGCTGGCGCTCCACTGCCAAGTGTAATGCAGTCTGCTGGTTGACATTCTGAATGTCTAAGCTGGCGTTGCCCTGGGTGTTGGGAACAAGAGGGAAGCAAAAAAGCTTAATATACACAAGGGCAACAAACATGTTGTGCACACAGAGATGATAGACAAGTAATGAAATAAGAGAAATAAAAACAGGAAAAAAGAAAATATTTTATATTTAATTCCTTTGCACTTGAAAGACTGCAACATTTTTATTTGCCGTGACAGAACGTTGTTTCCTTTAGCCCTGCCGACCAACAAAGTATCACCCGGGAAGCTGGTGGGGGCAGAGAGAGAAAAAAAGGCATCCTACAATAACGCTGCATGTGATTGTCATTTCCAATTGCAAACACCTCAGCTGAGGAGATGTGGAGGGAAGATAAGTATTGTGATCAGGCAGCGTGTGAAATCCCAAAGTAATAAGACTGGCTGACTGGCTGGCTTGCTGGCTGGGAAACTGCAGTGCACCTTGTACTGTGGTGCAGTTTTTGAATAGAAAGCTGAGCCATCACTGCGAACAAGCCCAATGCAGGAACTTGGGGAGGAAAAAGCTGTCCCTGCTGAAAGGTAGCTTGCACTGCGAACACTCATGCACTGGAATGTTGCAGCAATGTTACTGCCTTGCACCATATCCTCATTAACCCAGTTCCTGCTTGATCAGGTGACTTTTGCTGTAAACCCGTGTGCGAGTTAGTCTCCAAGGAGCTAAACCTGCAATCTCGGTGAGGAAAAGAAAAAAAAGAAAAGAGCATGAACTTATGATTGCAGGAGGAGGAGGATATGATGGCCCAGCAGCACTAAAGAATACTCCTGGAGGACCAGTGAAGTGTATGGATTCAATAAAAAAAGAAAAAAAAGAGGCATGTATAGGAGCTTCAACTGGTCTACAGCTTGCAGGCTGCAGGGGAGTGCAGTGAAAGCTGCTTTAATGGTCTGTAGGCAGGTAAAGCTAAGAGTGCAGGTTGCTTCAGTGCTTTGGGATAATTGTGAAATGTAAATTTTTTGTATTATGCTTTACACAGATGACTATTTAAATGTGTTTTTCATTCACACGTCTCACAAGGGTCTGACAAAACAGAAATCCCCATGCCGTAGACTGCATTTCAGCGGTCTACGGAGGCAGGATAGATTCAAGATTCAAATCTACTTTCTGAAATTTTCATGGAACTACAGCATTGGCGTCAAACACTCCCCAACATCTGGGTATCTAGGTAGATACACAGGGAGCATGCTTCTGCTGCGCTTTTTAAGTGATAATGGTGCCTCTGTAGACATGCTGTTATAAAGTATGTATTACAGAAATAGCTGCCAGGTTAAGTGATTAAGCATGCATTCAAATGTTGCTACCTGGTGCACCAAAAGCTCAGCCACCTCCACGTGGTTGTTGAGGGCGGCCAGGTGCAGTGCAGTATAACCGTCGTCCTTCTTCTCGTCTACGATCCAAGGCCTCGGCAGTTTGGATAACAGCACACGCATGGCACTGCACAGAGGAGGAGGAGGAGGAGGAAGACAAGGGAGGGAGAGAAGTCAGTGCTTTGCTAGATTCTGGGCTTTGGTGCATGAGAAGACAAAAAATCCTTCAAAAAGTCAGGACAATCAAGTTATTTTGGTATAAATTTTCTGATGTAATCAAAAACCTATCTATGACTCTCAGTCACTGTGCCGTACACGTCACAGTGACTGTGCCACTTATACACAGCACACTCCAATACACAGCTTTTCTTTTTGCAGCAGGGCATATCCCATTTTCACACATGGCGACAAGAATACTAAATCAACTTAGGGAGGAGTTGCTTTACCAAGCACAGTGTTATTTACATCAAGCTTTGAGCAGTGCAAGTGCTGCGTCTTATCTGAGAGTGTCCGTCCCCCCTACAGACTCTTGATTTAAAAAGGGCGGTCACATTTCCCTTGATGATGCGCAAAAGCGCATATCATTGGAAGGCAACTTGGTAATCAAGATTTAGCTGCATTCACTCAGGTCTCCTCCTGGGGAAGAAACCGACGAGGTGGGAAGGGAGAAACATCTATTGTTTAAACAGAGCTGTTAAACAGAAGTGGTCCCGTGTGTCGACAAGAACCGGTTCAGTGTCACTGAAGGTCATTTAGAGGATGTGTGCCACATAGACATGTGGCTGCAAAGGCAAATGTATGAGAGGAGTCACAGTGTCAGAGTAGGGATGAAAAGAAAAAAAGAAAGAAAGGCCGACAGTGTCATTAAAGAAAGACAGAACGGCACATACATATTTCCATTGTTTATTAACTACAAAGGCTGGAGAACATTAAAGTCAGAGAATGGAAATCTACGCTGAAGTCAAAATATGTAGATTTTACTTAAAAAGTTGTAATTAACAGTGTTGTAATTAAATGTCTTAGTGGCCTTCTTCCAATTAAACAAAGCAGGTTTCACAGTATGGCAGTTTTACTTAAATATGTATTTCACCTCATTCATTATCTCTCTGTTCTTGACCCTAACTTTGTTCCTACTCTAGCCCATGGGCATACAGAAGAGAGAAATACTAAACGCTCAAATGAGACAAATTCCCGCTTTTAATGTGCAAACAGTGCATCAACTCACTTTGTTCACATACAAAGAAATATAAAACAACATTTAGAAAAGCACATCCCTGAACTCTTCTTGTATCTTCTCTGTAGATAGGTACACAGTGTACCTTCAGGCACCATTAAGGCAGCAGCAGCAGTGCTGGGGGGAACACTTCTGACCTTGTTTAACCCTGAATACGCATGCAGGGCATATCTTTAAAATGCGACAAAAAAGAAGCGGCCAGTTCGGCGCTGGCTCTTTGATACAACTGACCAGCGTGCACTGGGGTGCTTAAGATAAGCAGGATCTCAAACAGTAAAATGAGGCAGTGGGTTTGGGCACAGGGCAGGAAAGGCCACGGTCGACACTGGTCAGTGAAAATGCTCAACTGTTCGAAATAAAACAATAATCTAGCAAGCTTTTGGTCTAAATGGGAACAGGATGGCTGGCTCTCTGCGGGTGTTTTTTTGCTAAACCTATAGCTCGCCTCCCTCCCACTGGAATAATGAAAGAGAGCATCATCAGCACACCCTCTTGAGGAAAGCAGAGAGGCACGGGGCAGGCAGTCAGCACCTCTGTACGGACAGAGATTCAGGGCTGGCGTACTGCTGCAGTGATGAACAGCGCAGCACACTGATCCCAGTCTCCCTTGCTCTTTTGCTCACTCTCTCTCTCTCTCCCTCTCATTGCACAGACCCACACACACACACACACACACACACACACACACCTGCATTGCTTGCAGCCATCTTCAACCACTTAATGCAGAGGAGCACTGCTTAAATGTGATAGCAACCGCACCCATTCTGCCTAATCTCACATTCATAACGTGTCCCCTTTGTTACAAAGACGTATTTGCTTACATACTGTAGATTTTACATCTCATAGGGGACTTCTGAGGAATTTCATCCGTGGCCCACCCGCTGGGTAGGAGTTGAGGCTTAAACAAGCAAATCATTCAAGAAAAGATTTTGCCACATAAGGTTATCGCCTGAAGCTGCAACGCAAAACTTGTTCCCAGTGGTTCAAAACAACACTCGTTTAGCCTTGGCGAAGAATTGGCTACATAGGGACACGCTGCATTTTTTTTAAACCACAAGTTCCCACCAGAATCAAGGGCAAAACTGTCCCACATGAAGCCCCCGTTCTTACCAATTTTCTCACTCCTACTGGCAGAACATTAGCACATCTGGATTGGCTGGAAATATCCACCATCTATGGAAAAACCGGCCAATGAACGCACACCGGCTTTAATACAAGGGCACAGTGGCGCCTTCTAGCGTCCGAATCAGGCGCTTGAGCACTGAGGCGGGTGTTCGCTGGCGTAAGGAGCCCCTCCAATATAAGTCTAGATTGACAGGCTCCCCTGCCACGCTGGGTGAAATGGGCAGACATTAA
The DNA here is from genome assembly GCF_964374335.1 of Astatotilapia calliptera. Classification (NCBI taxonomy): domain Eukaryota; kingdom Metazoa; phylum Chordata; class Actinopteri; order Cichliformes; family Cichlidae; genus Astatotilapia; species Astatotilapia calliptera. The sequence continues at coordinate 15,937,826 of NC_137439.1, forward strand.
TATTAATGCCCCACACTAGCACTGCTGCAATGCAGTTAAGCTATTTGCTGTAAAAGCAGAAAAAAAGACTGAATTAAGAACTGAGAAATAAATTTAAGTTGTGTTTTTATCTCTGGGGTGAGTGGTGTTAGCTGCAACTGAGGGGAGTATAGGAGAAACTGCGTGTTAGCTGATGAGGTCGGACGTTGAGAGGAAGAAAAGAGGAGAAAAGAGCGATTCTGACCAGCCCAGGCTGCAGAGGTTTTACTGAGCAGAAGAATGACTTGACCTGGGAGCTAACATTCACATAATTGAGATAACTGATGACTTAACCTTATAAAATAATGCTAGGGTGAATATGGAAAAGGGTATGCTAGCATATAGGGGATAAGGGGGTACATCATGAAACTGGGTCACCCTGTGAGAGATCTCAAAGAGCCCCTCAGGAACGCCACACTGGGTCTTGTTGTCTTTGGCTGCTATTTGTCATTGACTGTGACTCTGATGCCCTCAGCTTTGTGTGTGTTGGCATTTGTCATTGCATGTAAGACAGTGTGTGTGCTCGCAATTGCTGGTGTGAGTGTGAGGGTCGACAGGGCCCTTCTGCTGCCCTCGCCTGGCTGACAGCCATCTGTGTGGTGGTCAGTAGCCGTTATTACAACAGGAAGTGAGAGTCAGGGGACAATAACGTGGGTAGGACAGGGCAGAACAGGAACAGTCAACATCCAGTCTAAGATTAATGGCTGCGCACAAACATATGGTTACTCTGATGTGGGAGACGTGTTTGGCATACCGTCACTCGTTAAATAAGGCTTCGAGCCCAAGAAAAAGATCCCAATTCTGCATCGGAAATGAGTCACCAAAAGGTGCCACCTGCTTCAAGAAAATAAAATTGCTTTATGCAGCCATTAATGAAAATGATCAGTCTCGCAAATCTTACAGTGTTTATATGGTTGAAACGTACAGATCCAAAGAATATGGCTGCAAAAACCCAGTACCTTCACCAAAGCTTCTGTATCAAAGGTGATTCTTGGCCTTAAAATAAAATCCCAGCAAAAACTCTTCTTCTGCAAAGCTTCCAACAGTTTCAGGGACACAAATAGATCTGTTTTTATCCATATCAGGTAAAGGAAATTTAATGGATTGTATGACAACGGAGCAAACTGCACCTGCCAATCAAGACCATGTAATACAGCTGTAAAGCGTTTGGAAAAAGCTGATAAGCAAACCTTTGGCTCAATGTATTTTGTCAAACAAAAAAAAAAAGTGTTATTTGCCCAGCCTTTTTTAAACCGCCTAACAGAGCTGAACTGGTAGCATTCCTTTCTACCTTACAGTAGGATTCTTTCCCCCTCCCAGGTCCTTCTTGGAACAGCCTTTCCAGAAGAGGCAAGTTCAGACGATACATGAGGTGTCAGCTCATTGAGGACTGGATCAATATATTCAGGTCCTTTGAAATAGTGGACCCACTACCTGACAAATCATTCACAGCTGCAGCACACTACCGCTGAAATGGAAAACCCACTTCTCCCCTTCCCACTCCGAGCAGGGAGGTGCTCTTCATCATGTGTGAGGCTCGATCCCCCCAACTCACCAGCAGCTGGTAGGGGGAAGAGTCATAAAACCGCTTCAGTGATGTTAAAACATGCTTACCGAAGGAGACTGCTTGACTGGTATGCTGCATGCTTCTAATGCCTTGTGTGTGTGCACATATGTGCGCAACTTCAATTACAGTAATTCAAGTAGCTGATATTCTTAATGCAAATATAACCCTCAGAGTTCATCGCGGGCACTGCCACACTCCTAGATGCAATTAGTTACAAGTTCACTTTGTCATGACCATCCCACAGGTATGTGCCATCCTGCTGTGGACAGAGTAAATAAACACAAGTAGCGTCCAGACCAGCAGTGCAGCAGAGAGCTGGGGACAAGAACCTAACTGGCTCCGCTCGATAAAAAAAGCTTTCATTACCATGCCGTGAAGAGAATAATTTTCCCCACAATGTGACCTTCCCCTGCCTGCCTCTACCTGAGGCCCCTGAGTGAGCATGCTTTTATTACGGACTATTTGCATAAACCAGGAAGGAAAGGGGTGCATTTCTCTGATGTTTTGATTATCGCTATAGTATTGCCGCTGCCTTGAAGGTTGTCCAGGAGACAAGAGATGCATTTTGAAACATCTCCAATTCAGTTTTCTGTCCATTTGGGCAGTGGGTGTGGTCTATAAAGGCTTAGCTTTAATTAGCCGTAAATCACCTGGTGATACGGAGTGCCCTGATTCATGGCAAGTCATGAAAAAGGAAAAAAAAAAAAAAAGGGACAGCAAGACAGTCAGAGAAGCCCAATGGCGCGTTAATATCCCATTGGTTCGAGATGACCCAATTATTTTCCCATGCTCCTCTTCCTTTGCACTTCATTCTCCTCAGCACCTTGAAAAAGCCTCATTTTCATTGCTGCACAAGCCATAATAGTCATAATACACATCCTTTTACTTAACAAGGGAAGAATGACATAAAAGAAGGAGCAAGGACATGCAGATTATATTAGACTAAAGAGACATCTAAATCATACTTACACTTACCAGAGAATGGCTCAATAACATCATTACTTATAAAACATCTATATAATTATTGAACACCACTTTTCCCCCTTATAGGGTTGGATAGACCGGGACTAGTGCAAGTATTTTGACAGCAGGGAGAAAAAAATGTATATTAACCCACTGAAAGGTTTAAAAAAAGATTAATTAATTCCACTTAATGTGAAAAAAATGACACAAATGTAAATGTTACTAAAACCATGCGTTAGTAAAACAAAGAAATAAATTGGAATATTCTGGAAAACAACTTGGAGCCATAATTTGTCCAAAATATGAAGGAAAAATATGATCTTGGTAAGCATGACTTCCTGTGATAGCCCTCAATGGAAGCAAATTATATCATTTAAATGAATAAAGCATATAAGGGAAGTGCAATGAGAATTAGACCATGATTTTATTATGGATTGTTAATGAATACTAAAAATTCAACCGCATCTATAAAGGGAAGCTGGGAAAAAGAACTCAATATTGAAATATAAAAGAGTGACTGGCAAATCACATGGAAGAACCCCCAACCCACTAATTTTTGGGCGTGGAGGGAATTTTGCAGAAATAATGTAATTATATGTTTACTTTAATCCTGCCTGTGATAAAGCAAAAACCCTCAAGTAAAAAGTGTGCTGGAGAGAGAATGCATCCATAAATGTTAGCACTTGGAGAAACATCAGAATAGCTAAAACAAATCGCACAGTATGCATAATGGTAAAAAAAAGAAAAAAAAAAAGAATTAAATATGTTTCTCTAACTTTTCTGTACCTTGTGTAATTTTACAAATAGCCCCATTCTGCAAAGGAATAAATGACTGGTGAAAATATTAGAAGTGGCTTGTTAAAAGTCTATAAAATGGAAATGATGTCAGCCTGACCCCTCAAACCTGGGTCTGTAGAAAAAGTCACAAGTAGGGTGCAATATGGTGAAGAAAGGACTCGACGATGAGGATTCAATAACCAAACCCTTTGACATGTCATTGGATCTATAATTCTGTTTAAAACAGAAGCTACTTTCAGCTGCTCCCTTATTCACAAGGGGTCGCCACACCAGGAAGCGCCACATGTTTAATTTGGCAGAATTTTGCCCTTCTTTGAGCAACCCCAGAGGGATTTGTGTCTTCTCCTGAGATTGAACCAGGGATCTTTCAGTTCTTAAGCGAATGTATAAACCATTACATTTTCAATCCTAAAACAGATTTGGGAATGATAATACCATTGCACTGCACCAGAAGAATCTTATACCATCTATGAAAAGCATGGTGTTAGTATCATGTTTTTGGGCCTGTTTTACTACATGTAGGATAGGATGGTGCATCATCCTCAATATTTTCCACAGTAAATACTCTAATATACTCTAATATTTTTATTTCATTTGGTTTACTGGCTTCTCTACTTTTAGTAAAGTGATTGTATTTTTTTAAAGGATTTAGTGAATATGGAAATCCAGGATGGTACATATGTTTTAAACAAGTATAACAGTCAATGCTGATATTTGGACAATATATTGGTGCATCGCTAACATAGTTGGTTATATTGACATAGAAGTATAATAAACCTTGAAAGCAACAACTTTCTCTTTCTTGTGTTAGGCCTCAATCACACAGGCTTGCAGATTGATTGGAGCCCCATCTGGGATCTGGTCAGTGGTTGTCAAGGGCCCTTCCCTTTCTGTGTCATGCCACCACATCACTGCCGTTTGAATGCTTCTCAAATGTTTAGGCTAAAGCTCTTTCACTCAGCAACATCTACACTGCACAATCTGTGAGGCCAGTGTTTCATTCCCGATTAACAATTATTTTGCTGTGACTGAGATACTGGTCATGCTTTAATCATAAAGCTTATTTCACACTTATTTTAGAACCAAAACTAGACATACTCCTGCTTGGTAAAATTAACTACAAGCCTTTCCAGATATACGCTCAAAGCAGTAAATAGAAGCGAGTGACTGGCTACGAGTTCTGCAGAGCGGTGGAGAATTCGGCCACTCTGCAAGTCCTTCGATCGACAGCCACTCATCAGCCGGCCACTGTCACTGTATGGGAGGACAGTCTGAGAGGCCCCTATGATCTACAGGCTCAGGGAAAATCTAGCAACTTAAATCACTCCTGACTCCCGACCCCACCTCCCACCTTTTTATGCCTACAACCATGTCACAAATACATAAGCCCCACATTTCCACTGAAACACTCATTTCTCTATGGTTTAAGCTGTATTAGTGAAAACCTGACAGCATCCCCCCTCAAGCATGATGGCAAAATGATGACAACGCACCATCAATTTTTCTACCACAGTAATTGGCAGAGCAGATCCAAAGTGACACAAACAAACTGCAGTGCTGCAGCAGATGAGTCTGACTTCTTCGGCATTTTTACTTATAGGCACATAAGCAGAAGACGACGCTGTGGCTGAAGGAGGAGTTTGGTAATTACAATCTATTGTTTGCAGTGGAAAATAATGGGGATCAAAGGACATTGTATCAGCTACTGCCTTCCCTAAGCACTGAGACAACAGGCCATATGTTCCACAGCAGCACAGAAAATGTCTAACAGCCAACTTGTTAATGGAGGGGAAATAGAGCTTATATCAATGTACTGTACATTACACACATACAGCACGGAAACGTCAACAGATTCCCCATAGATCCAGACTCATGATTCATTGCACAGATACTGCAATGAAGGTTTTCCACAGCAATTTTCCACATAGGCTACTCTGCCTAATCCCAATAATGTTTTTTTTTTTCCCCTCCACAAAATGAAAGCCAATTTTCTTGAGCATGCAAGCATCACGCGAGTATCCACACAGCCACATGCACAAACACACCAGGAGACATAAACTAACAGAACTTCTTATCCTGTCTGACCTGTCGTGCTGCATTTACATGGAGCCATTGACTTCAGTGTCCATACGGGTTACCAAGGTAACATGGCCTGCATTATTCAACAGCTAAGCTTCGTTTTGATCTGAACACTGACCTGAATGTGTCCCTCAGAGTACATTAAGATTACGAATACCCACCGAAAAAAAGAAAAAAGAAAAAAAAAAGAAAATGTATACCTTAACTGGACATAGAAAGCTAAACAAAGACAAAGCACATTTAACCACACATAATAATTACATCTCTCTCAGAGACTGATACTCAGTACTGCTCAGGGATATGAATTTGAATCCTAAAAAATACTCTTGTGACATTCCCAACCACAATCTAGGATGATGATAATGATATTCACTGTATGATACTAGTAGAATTTTGATAAATGACAAAATGTAAGAAATTCAAAATATTTGGTTATCTGTATAACTCTGGCTCTCTGAAAACCTCACTCAGTTATCTGAGGGCAGGAAAATATTAACATAAATTAACCCAATGCCCTATTAAACAGTAAAAAAAGGGCAATTAGGAGCTGCATCAAAAATTTTATATCAGTTTACTTTGCTGATGCTTCACCTCCCTACCAAGTTTTATGAAATTTGACTTAAAAGTAAGTTTTTGTGTAAAAAAACAAACAAAACAAAACACAGCGATATATATGTATAAAGTAGAACTGACTGAAGAAATACCTGACAGCAAGTAACTAGCTGCATAAAATGTTACATACCAGCAAATTTTCTTCAGTTTTGTGTGGCGTGAAACTGTATTTAGCAATATTGAACTGTTACAGCAATGTTTTACACGTGTTCACTAAACTACGAAACAAGCAGCAAAGCTCAATGTTTCCTAAAAACACAAACCAATGTGAAACACTGGTGTTAAAGTGTCACCTAATGCACAAATAAATTCTAAAACTTATTCCAATACATCAAATAAATAGATAAACTACACTAGTTTTTTAAGTGGTGGAGACAATATTAAAGATGTCTGACAGCTGCGCTGTGAAAGTATATCACCTTGCTCTGTCATATTTATTACCTGCATTGCTGAGGCACTTAAAGTGCCACAAATAAATCCTGCTCTTTCTAGGTTTGGCAAGTGGGCAAAAAAGGGGAAAAAATGCCATCAGTTAGTACAATGGCTTCACAATGCAAGCATTTCTCTTTGCATGCTATAGTCACTTTCCCAAAAGCTCTTTATGTCCTTGAGTCCCTTCCGTATGGGCTGTACCTCTCCCTCACTCCTTCCCTCCCTCCATCCCTCATTTCTTCTCTTCCCCCTCTATCCATCCATCCATGCCTCCCTCCCTCCGCTACCCCCAACCCTCCCTCTCCCTGCATGTGCTATAGCAACATAGCAGCCAGGACTCAATGTTTCAGCATGCCACAGGACAGACAGAGCATTACAGCATGGCTGAGCTTATCTATTGGCTCAGAGCCACTGTTGGCCCAACCCTAGGAGGAAGTGTGGGCGTTCTGATTGGTCATAGGGGGATTGGGGCTTGTATCAGCGTGTCCTCTGGCTGATCTGTTGGAGTGGTCCCAGCTCATAGAGAGGTGGACAATTGAGGGACTTTTCAAGTAACTCACAGTGCATGCTGCAGCAAAGTGGTACCCAGGCTCGCTGCATGAACCAGTCACTGCACTACATCTTTGATGGTTTCTCACTCCAGTGACTTAACTATTGAATAGGATACAGCGACACAATGCAGAGCCTAAATGAACAACCAGGGGAATAAAATAAAACAAAGGCCTAAATAATTACAAAATACAGGAGCACCAGCTTAAATCAAGGTGCACAGTGTGCATGGTGTGGATTTCTAGGTTTATGTTGAAATATCGCAGTCTTGATTTATCTTTTAATGAACTGTAGCTGCCCACCTGGAAATAGGTTCATTTCCACCAACATCCCACAAGCAGGAATGATCTAATATTACTGTGTACATTGGATTGAACATGGCAAACGGCAGATAAAACTGAAAAGACTAACAAATGCGTCACTGTGTCTGAGGAAGATCACTAATTTTGACCAAATTATATGACGTTCATGACAGTCTGCAAAGTTTGTGACAAAGTTTTCACACTGTTCTCAAACGCTAAATCATCTTTGTGTCTATAGAAGCTCTCTTGAGTCAGGATAAAAACAATCTTTAAAATCAGAAAGTCAAACTGTTGTTAGGTTAGGGCAAGCACAACAATAAAACCCATGCAGAGTGCATGGGTTGTTTGCATCCTTCCTTCTATTAAAAAAAAAAAAAAAGAAGAAGATCATAAGCTATAAATTGAGGATGAGAAAATGGCTGTGGATCACAGGCATTTGTGCGACGGTATCTGTGGAGTTTGTGAGTCACTTATTGGTAAAAAAAAAAATGTGGCACCAGTAAGCCACGGTAAAATATCAGAGAGGCAGAGGAACTTCCCCTGCAGTGAGGCTGAAGGGAACAATGGGCAACTGGATCAGAGAAGCTGACTGCCACTGGCTTCCCCCTCCAGCACCCAGGTAGGTTGGCCCTATTCATAAATCACTTTTATTCCTCCAAGCGCTCAACAGCCTCACCTCTTCAAATGATGCACTGTGTAAAGGGAAAAGGAGGCAGGCGGGTGTGGGGGGACAGGATACAAAAGCGGGGAGCTGTGGGAGGAGGCAGAAGAGAGGTGCTGATGGTGAAGTACGTCGAAATTAAGATGGTTAAAATCGTAAACATCTTTACTCTGTTTAACCGCTTTCTCTAAACTAAATCAGTATTTTTATCCACCTGAAAACTGAGCTTTCACAAAGACATCCCCAGAGGGTGTAAATCTGGAAAGGGCCAGTGCAGTGTAACAGTGTGGATACGCTAAACAGAACTTTCACATAGTAATGACTTAAAATAAGTCCAGTAACGATCAGGGGATGAGTGCCAGAGTGGACTGATGAAGAAAGTCTTGAATCTCCTCCAAAATGTTCTCTCAGGTTATTTCCCAGCCAAATTTTTTCCAAATTTCAAAAGATACCATCAATGTTTTCTGTTATGATGCGTGTCCTATGGTGGTTGTAGCGTGACCTTTTTTGGGGGGCAATAGTACCAAATGAGAACAATAAACGCAGGACAATTAGGGAATTAGGGTAGAGGTGAGGGAGAGGGAGGATTTACAGGACAAGTGAAGCCAAAGCCAACTTTGTATAAAATTGGCAAAGATTTTTTGCATACCTGAGAAAGAGACGACTGGACAACCCAAAAACGTAATTCCTCTGGACACGGCTGTCGCTGTCACTTTCACGGAGGTTTATGCCTCCGTGAAAACACTAATGTGGATGCAAATCATCCTGTATTTGGACAGCTTAATATAGACATAACCACAGGGAAGGCCCAGGCTCATGGAAAATGAGCATGAAGATGTACTTAAAAAACACAAATTGAACTTATTAAAAGCACCTTTAATCCCTATATGATGTTCTCTGGTGGGAAGGTACACAGAAAGGTGAAATTAAGATATACTGAAAGACTGAACAAAAACTTCCAGGCCAGCTTGAAGCTCAGCGAAAAAACAGATGTTACACCATCAAAACAAACCAGAATTCCCAGTGCAAAACTTCCCAATCCAAGAGGAAACCTGCCTCTCACTTAGGTAAACTGATAAATGAGCTCTCGTAGGGACTGACCATCATAAGAACAAACCTAAAATACATAACGCTTATTAAGAGACATTTATTCCACAACCATGTGAAAAAGACTCGTCCTACTGCAAAAGGCTATTTTTCTTGTAAGTAATGGTCACAGATGCTTGCAGTAAATTTTGGAATACACTGCTGAATATAAAGTTTTACATACAAAACCTACAATTGTACACACAGCAGTTTTGCAAGCATGTCTGTAGTCAGTGCAATCAATGCTGTTGCTATGTGGGGGGGGGCACTTTTACAAACCCCCTCGTTGTAAAGGAATGCTAAACAACCAGCAACCATGCGAAACCCTCTTCCTAACAGTACATTACAAACACTTTGTGATATACCCTGTGAAGCTGGAATCCCACTAGGTGCAAAAGCTCTTCCTAACACCAACTGGAAAGAAGGATCCATCCATCCACAATTTTCTTCTGCTTATCCAATTCAGGGTCGTGAAGTACATAAAAGTCCAGTCAAAAATTCTCAACCCTTTGAAATCTGAACTATAATAAAATTGCCAGAAAATTGAAAAATGGAGTGTTTATTGAACTGTTTTTGCAATTTATTGCTTGAAAATATATTTTACTATTTATTTAGAGTTTTCTTTTGGGAGGGTAGGGCATATCACACTGATGATGCAGAAGTCTCAAAAACTGGCAAATACTCATGCATTAAATGTGACAGATTGGAATTAACGAGTTAACTGCAGGTCTTACTTTGCCAGTTGTGCTAAATCATCATCCCACCATGGCCCTCAACTATCCCTTAGTTATGCTGCTACAGGCTCAGGCAGCTGGGGGCCTTTTCATACTTTTCCATGCTCGCCTATTTTCTCTTCTCTTTCTCTTCACCCTCAAGCAGTCTCTGCAGGCGGCTTAGCCCGGTTCTGTCAAATATCTCTTCCTATTAAAAGCAAGTTCTTCGTTCCCACAAACGCCAAGTACTTGCTCATAGAGGACCAATTGATTACTGAGGTTCTCTCTTATTTTAGGTTCTTTACTTCATAGTTTAAAGGATTTTCCGATGACTGCTGTAGTGAACTGAAGTGAACTGAGGCTTTCATGAGGCCTAGCCAGTACTGCGCTATAACGATATACTTGACCTAACATTGTTGTTGTACTTTAATATCACTTTTTTTTTTTTAAAGGAAGAAAAAAAATATAAAATATAAAAAATATAAAGTTCACACCTTTATTTTTGTACTATTTAAAAAGATTAATTTATAGAAGAAACACAGAAAAACATTAAAATATTTTACTTATTCTTTGTGCAAATGTCTTATCAGATGTAATCAAATGTTGCATTTGTTTAACACAAGTGCTGAAGTTTTTTTTTTTAAGTGGAGATATGTCCTAACCGGTAATCATGAAGAGAACAAGCGCACCCACCCCTTCATCCAGTGAAACAAAGCACATCCATTAGTAGACCCTTTTCTTATTGATCGATTAACTGCTCAGCTAAACATTCAGCCCTGTGCTATTCATCATGGAGGGAAGATATAAGCCATGCCGCAGAGTTTCGGGGCAGGAGGGATGTCGGGATGTAATTGAGATTAAACTGGTGGGTTGGGTAGCTGGAACAGGCAGAGAGGAGACCTAAAGGAGGGGGATACACATAACACACAAGGGCATCCTCAGCGGAGTTTGTTAGAAGCCACAAAAACCTTAACCAACTTAGGGGAGAGAATCAAAACACAAGCCCAGACGTGCATGAACGGTAAGTGCATTAACTGTGTGTAAATTTAAACAGAGTACATAAAAAGGCTGAAATTACCATTTATTCAATTTGAAGTGGTTTGCAAACAGAGAGACTGTGGGACAGTCATTTATCTAGCTGCAATTCCCAGCCTTGATTGGCCTTGTATGGTCAAGTTCTGAGCTTGAAATCCATTTTAGCCAGCAAAATGGTCATTTCTTTTAATTGAAAAGCTATCATTTGCAGTGCCAATACATTACTTACACTACACACTTAAATCTATGCAGAATTATCTCCACAATGAAAAGGGTCTGAGATGTAACTAAGGGACTGAGGTTCTTAAAAAGCTTATCAAATAAAGGACTAGCAAACTGCGTGAAATTTTTCCACCTCATGAGAAGACAATGAAATACAAAAACATTAGCTTTCTTAACATTCGGTTTTTTGCTGTTAAAATGCAGGTGAGGAGAGTAATAGGACTCGTGGAGGTACCAGTGGGAGGCTAGAATCTGGAAGTTTAAAACAGAGAAGAACAGAGAGTAAAAAGAGCGAGGGCACTGAGGACGGTGCTTTCGTACAGTATAGATGTGCACCATGATGAGACCAACTAATTAAATAGATTCTTCTGTGGTCGCGCCTCGGGAAAGCTTGAAAAAGACACTTGAAAATTAATGAGAGCTCAAAAAAAAAAAAAGGAAAGAAAGAAAGCAGCACAAACTTTTCAGAGCCTCAGAGGTAAGGGTTCCACTTGTCTTCCTGCACTGCCAGGAATGTTACATATAAATATATAAATAGATAAACAACGATATTTCCTGTTGTCTAATCTCTGCGCTACACAGTCAGCCTTACTCCTCCGAATTTTGCAGTTATTCTAAGTATAGCGGTGAGAAGACAGACGCTGAACCATAGTCAGCTTGCTCTACATCTATTTAAAAAAAAGAAAGAAAAAAAATGATAAAGAGTGTGGGTGGGTCAAAAGGACACAGGGAAGTGAGGGGGTGGTATCAGAGGAGGCGGTGGTGGTAAGGATGTAAAGCAGGGGAAGGGGAAGGTTTCAAGAATACAAAAGTGGAAGCACGGGAGACCACTTTATTTGGAGCTACTAAAAATAGCGCAGCAAATGGTAGCAGGGGCTAGCTGGACTAACGCGCCTCTCTCTCCCTTCAGGCCCGTGGAATCGATAGGCTGGGAGCTGGAGGGGAGGCTTCCCGGAGCCTGCAGCCAACAGTTGCTGAGGGGGGGATATGGAGAGAGTGGAGAGGAGAGAAGAGTGGAGTGGAGCGGGAACTATTTTTTGCACTGCTTGACTAAATATGGTCAGGGAGGTGGTGAGACAAGACACAGGAGCAGCCCGGCAAAACGGGGCCAAGACATGTTTCGAATGCTTCTCTTCCCACAAAGTGCTAACCGTTTAGCGTAGCCCTCCACGACGTGGAGCCACTGGTCAGTTGGCCCCTTGCCCCCAACTTGCTGCCAGTGTGTTCTTCCTCCTAACTGCAGCAGCATCTCAATTTGATCCACTCGCCACACAAAGGTGACCCTTGCAATGCACTGGAATGTATACGCTGTGATATTGCAACATCCTCCACCTCTCGTCTCCGACAATGCTAATCGAACTTGCATGGATCACAAGCAACTATTAAAAGTACAGCTGTCTTCTACCGCAGAGACACAGCCTGCTGCTCTTCTTCTTCTTTCAATTTTTTATTTATTTTTGTAAATACCTCCATCCCATTTCCGCTTTCAAACATTCAGCAAACTCCCCTCATCTAACCTGCTGTGTGTAAAGTTCCACTGAATAATAAAAGCGCATTTTAGGAGCAGAATAAAGCTCTGGGGCTGCGCTTGTGTCGATGGAATAAGAAAAAGGAAGGGTGGGAGTACGGTTGGTACACTTTCTGCCTCATCCACCGATCAGGGCATCCTCCCAGCTCTTCCCCCTCAGAATGCACATGATGGAGAGAAGAGTGCTGCAGTTTTTTTTTTTCACTCCACCCCTCCTTTTCTCCCTCTTCTCCCCTTTTTTTTTCTTCCTCTCAAATAGCATCTCTTCATGTCAGCTCTACGTCTTCCTCCTCTAAAGGTATGACTTGTGTTTGTGTGGGAATGTGTGTGCATGTGTGTATGCCCGCTGCTCCCCCCTCCCTGACTCTGGCACTCAACCCGCCCCGCCAACACCCCTCCTCCTCCCCCCAATCATAGAAGCTGATTCAGCGAGTCAGGCGTGCACCCGGCACACACGATGGCTGCAGCAGCTGGAGCGCTCTCTAGGTCATTATGGCTCTCTTCACTACGGGAAGAAGGAAGAGAGGAAAGGGGAAGAGAGGAGGAGCGGCTCAGATAAGAAACTGATCTGACAGGTAATATATGCTCTTCCATCGCTTTTGGACGGAGTTTACCCCTGACGGGCCTTGATGTCTCCCCCCGTCCTGTCTCTCTTTGCGCTCTCTTCTTCGGATGCAATCAGTTATTAACCGCATGGTTTGCCTGTGAGACGCGTAGTCGAAAGGGGGAGAGGACTGTGCTGTTCTGCAGCAGCAGCAGCAGCAGCACTGGGACAGAACTTAACCAGAGAACACCTTTGGGCTTTTTTCCCTCCCCTTCTCCTTCTCTTGTTCTTCTTGTCATTAGAAAAAGGGAGGAAAAAAATCAAGGCTTTGTAAAAAGAAAAAGTACGGAGAGGAAGAGGATGCAGGAAGAGGTGAAACAGGGCTGGGGAGTTGCTGTGGTCCACATGGATTTTAGCCCTTTTTTCCTCCCCCCACCACACTCTCCACTCTATCTCTCTCATCTTTTTCTTTCTCTCTCCCTCCCTCCCTTCCTTGTCTTGCTCTCTCTCCCTCTCTTGTGTTCCTGGCACTGGCCGGACATGCTGCAGCAGCACAGCTCTTTGGCTCATTAGGCTTCATGGTTGCAGCCCTGCCGCTACCTAATGACGGACTCGTTAACTCAGACCTGCATTGGTGTGGAGACGTTTCCTTATCCACACTTCGCCCTCTGCATCCGACACCTTCCAAGATCCTTTTTTTTTGTCTTCATGACTAAAGGATACTAAATTGCTGGGACTTTTGAAGTGTCTTTTGTTGTCTTTTTGGTTCCTGTTTTTGTTTTTTGATGTTTTTTCTTTTTTAATACCAATTGTTAACTAAACAGAGGGCGTGGGTGGTCACTGCCTTTCTTAATTGATAGGAGGTAAGTTTGAGGATGCGTCGCACTCTTTGAGACCAAGGTTGACCGGCTGAGGCGGAAGAGTGGAATTGTGACCAGAGGAATGACGAAGCATCAGAATAATGAACAGCGGGCAGGTCATGAGTTCTGAACAGGAGGAAAAGCGGATTGACAGCACACAGCTGTGAGAAGTGTATTAACACAGATGTGGGAGGAAGGAGGGGGAATGGTGGGAGGGGATATTGGGCAGCAATGGCTGGCTGAGTAGATGTGTGTCACTGGCTGAACCCAGAGCACTTAGGGTAGTAACCCAGTTTCTTCTCTCTCCCCCTCTCTCTCTCTCTTTTTGAAGCAGATTGGTGTAGGTTAGGTAGGGCATGCAGGGCACACAATACTGCAGTGCTATCGCCAAAACCAGAACAGACACAACAACCACTGGGCTAATTTGCTGGTTCATGTCTCCCCAACCTCCACCGTGCCCTGTGTAGGAAGGAATTTCACTCCCTCTCACTCTCTCTCGGGCAGCTGTGACATTTCCTAAGCAGGACGTCACACCTTTAGGACCAGGCTCATCCACCTGCCCAACCCCATCTCCGTGCTGAGAACAACAGTCACCTCCACTTACACCTACCCTCATTACTATTCTAAACGCTTCAACTGCAAAAACATTGCACCACGTTTCCCATTTATTCAGTCCTCCTTGGCCACCTTAGTCTCCAAATTCACACCTAAGCTGCTCTCCCCTAATCCATTTTTTGTTGCATCCACTGCCTCAGCATTCAGCCTGCCGGCTAGCTTAGTGTGGTTGGAGGCAGTGTCGACTTGTGGAATGTGCTGGTCCGGGGCAAAGATTCATTAGAGACTTGCTGTACAATTCTCACCACCATGCAAATGGTTATTGATCTGGTCCACCCGGCAATAAAACAGCTGGTTCCACTGTAAACACAGACAAGTGAGGTTTGATCAGAGGGAAAGGGAGACGCAAGAACAGTCTATGTGTGGTAAAGGGAATGATTAACAGAGAGAGGGGAGAGAGAGAGAGAGAGGGAGGGAGAAAGAGAGGTGGCGATGACGGTGTGTGTGTGTGTGTGTGTGCGTGCGTGCGTGCGTGTGCTGGGGGAAGGGGGGGGACCAGGACCAATCCACAAGTGCTGAGTGGGCATTAGCGCCTTCATGTGACCTATGGCCTGCCTCTGTGCCTAAAGCCCAAATCCTGCTCACAATAGCTTCCTGTTCAACTTGGATCACCCTCATTTTCAAACATCAGCAAGCGCTCCAGTTAGCCACTGGGGACGTTGCTGACACCAGAGAGACAAGGGACAGGAGAGAGAGGGGGGACGGTACATATCGGTCCGTGAGAGGTGGTTAAAGGGGGAAAGGACACCAAAAGCGGGGCGGGAGGTGTAATAAGAGAACGAAATGATGGTGTGGAGGAGAGGAAGCGAGGGTCTAGTGGGTGGAGAGAAGTGATATGTTTAGTATGTCAGCGGGACCGCTCAGCTTATAGGTGCACCCCTGCTCCCAGGACACCGCAAATGATCGTCATACGAGAGCGAGCGCACCTTACAACACTTTTTTTTTTCCCTTTCCCCCCCCAAGGAGAAAACTCTTATCTACTCTGCTGCTGCTTTTTTTTTTTTTTAAACCTCCAACCACTTAAAATCTACCTCCTCGACATTTTTCCTGGACAGAGAAAAAGGCCACCTTTTGACTGCCTTAAAAAAAGAAAGGAAAAAAAAGCTGTATTCCTCCTTCTGAGCCTCCTGGTTTCTCCCAGTTGCCTGGAGGACAGCAGGGGTCACTGGGACAGTCGACTATGGTATGGACTCTAAAACTTCTGTTATGTTCAGGGGCGGGGGGACTGGCTGTTCAGCCTTACATGGCAACCAAAAGGAAAGCCTTGAGTGTTGAACTGAATTTACACTCAAAGTCACCTTACAGTGCAGACTACCATACTTGGGAGAGAAAGAACGGTGAGGAAAAATGTTCTGCTCCTAACTTCCTGACCTTGGAAAGAGGTGAGAAAATTTCATATCTAAGATTACCTCCTTGGTGCACATACTTCTTTATGTACCCATATGAACATATGATAGCTATGGAATGTAAAGAAGTATGTATTCTTGGTGAGGTTCGAGCCCTCGTTCTGGAAAACTGATGTGCAGCACTGTTACAGGATACGTTTATGCTTTGTGTCAGATGGTGAAAAGAAAAACAGCAAACAAAGGTAAAAGTGAGGCAGGAAAAGAGTGAATTAATCTAAGTGGTGAGGCTCATACATTAGCTATACTGTCTCTGGGCAGTCTCACTGCAGCAATACTCGCTGTAGGGAAGTTTCTGCTTTCTCAAACTGGCTGACTTGGCCAATAAAAATCTCTCATCCAAGATACGTTAACAATTCATTTGACAATTACTTGGCATAAAATGATTGCAACCATGTTTTAGGCTCTGACAGCAACCTACACCAGCTATGAGCAGCTGCCTTGTGAGAGTGTCATATGAACAGAGCTTCCTTTCATTATTGAGTGATTTTGCTGCATTACAGCCCTTGAAATTCAGCCAGCTGCAACTTAGCACCAACTTCAGCGAGCGGTATGCTAGAGCTGTTGGACCATTAATACCATAATCTTTTCCAGTGCTGCAGCACAGTTCAAGTGGGGAAAGAAAGCAAGGTGAATTGAACCAGCAGCCTGCCACAGTTGCTGGCTGTTTAAAAATAAATAATAATAATTATAAAACAACTAAACGGAAAAAAAAAATGGAAGAGCGGTAAATTGTTGCTGAGAAGGCAGAATGAACTGTGGCCGCTATTGCTGCTGTCACAACCCGGCTCTAACCTATTGCTGTAACATATAGCTTCCGAGTTGACAACCTTGTGTGTTTAACTATGGCCACCCTTCCTTTATGCTAGTGCCCTTATCGACATCCCCACCCCACATCAACCCCGCTGCCCCGTTCTCCCCTCCCTTTCTCTGATTTCTGTGCTCTTTGTTCACGTTTGCTATGCTTGCCAAATGCTTTGCTGGGCTGCATGGCAGCCAGATTAGACCATCAAAAAGTGACAATGCAGGATCAGGGTCAACTCTGGCCTGTCAGCTGATTCCAATTGTCAACTGTTTCAAACAAATAAAGGCAACAGAACATAGGCAGAAGCGCAGTGACAGAAATGAAGCGAGGAGGGGAAAGAGGGAGGCGGGGAGTCGTTTGCATGGAGAGCTATTCATATCTAACACTCTCACCTATTCTGACCCCCGCTGCAGCCCGTGTCTGGATCATATATAAGGCTTGTACCAATTTTAGCACAGATTTACCACCCTTTAACCCACTTTAATATACACAATTCTCCCAAATTTGGCTCCAGATTAATAAAAAAGGAGCACATGAAAGATATATTAATTATAAAAACAAGTGTGTTAAAGGAAGTGAAGAAATATCAAACCAAGTTCAGTGGCTTAACTTTAAAGAACATAAATTCATACTAGCGATTTCTCTTTTCTGCAGTAAACGTGGATGAAGCCGACCTTTGAAAAGACAGGATAAACGCCTTTAAAATCCCTCTATAAAAACTCCTGCAGTGGAGTATGTACGCAACCATAGTATATAGGCTGTTGTCACATGAACTCATTAATATGCTAAGTAAAGGCCTGACTTACTCTCTTGCTTTTGAATAAAAGTAAAATCAAAGCAGAGAAGATAGGAGTGCAATAAACACATTATCTACTGTTATACGCATTTAAGCCATACAGCTGTTTGTATTCTATAAATTCGTTCCTTATTTGGGTTTTGCTCTGATTAATTTTTGTCTCTCCGAGTATGAGGAATACTGCAACGTTTTAAATACATGAGAATTTGAACAATGTTTAATTGTCGATTGCAGTTTTTACTATCTGGAATCAAATTAGCTTATAAGAAGTCCTCGAGGAACAGAGAAACTAGCAAACAGAAAAGGTCATTTCAATCCCAATCGAAAATAAAATACAAACCAACTTCTTTATTAATTTAAGAAAAACAGAGTGAAGCAGGCTTTTAAGCCTTTTCCCCTGCATTTATACCCATGTGGATCATATTCTCTCTGTCTTTTCTGTCAAAACATCAAAGGCAGGTGGGGTTGTGTGGCTCGCGCCTGCATGTTTCACCCAGGCCTTCAATAGCAATGACCTGCTGTCTGAGTGACAAACACAGCAGATGCTGACATTATCAAATGCTAAGTGCCTGTCGTCCCCCCCGTGCTTTTGCCCTGTTATGGCCCTTAGACGAGGTGAGCGGCCCGGCCACCTGACTCTGAGGGACAGTGTGTGTCTACGTGTGTGTATGTGAGCAAGCGTGAACGTGCATGTGTATGTTACAAATAGACCTGCCTCTGGTGTGCCATATCAAGCCGGCCCTATGCTGACCTCCATCCTGTCTACAAGCAGTCCGGTATATCCCTCAGCTGTCGCCGGCCACTCTGAGAACCTAATTTGTGCCACGGCAGGAAAAGTCAATAATTATAACAGCTGTTTCGACATTTGTTAGCACTGTGAAGGAATGATATAGTTTAAAAAAGTGCCAAACAAATGTCACTTGACTGTATTTTAATGCAGCACGGGTGCTCGAGTCAAGTGTTTTACAGCACAAATGAGAAAAAACACTGCAGCTATTAAGATTTTAAAGAAAAAACTATAACACCCCTATGCATGGCTAAAATATGGAGATTGTTTTATGTCTCTACGATAGCAGAAATTGCTTAATGATTTCATAATTAGCAACAACTACAATAAGTTTAGAAACATTCTTCTCCATGTGGGTGCTCTTGATCATTTTTATATGAACATTGTAATGACTTTAGGTACAAAACTGTACAATACTGTACTACCACGGAGCCCCAAAAGAGACATAAAATAATCTGCCCTCAGTCACTGTTCAATGTTCACAGTACTCTTTATACTGCAAATCAGTCCCCGTGACTTAAATGACTGGTTTAAATGAATGCTGTGACTTGACACCCCTCAGTGCTGCTGCAGGAGTATGAGTGAGAGAGTGTGTACGTAGTTATGCCTCTGCATTTGTCTGTTGGGCGTCTCGGTGACCGGAGCAGAAGCGTGCTTGCAGCAGGGCCCATCTGTCAGAGCCTGTAATTGCTTCATGACTCCAGGACATTTGACTCAAGTGCAGTGCCACAGATTATTATTATCCTTTTCTCAGGGAACAATTTTTCTCACTCTCTGAGAGGGGGGCAAACATAAAACTTAAAAAGATAGTGAGGAGGATAAATAGACTGCCTGGGAGGCAGCAAAGGAGAAAGTTGGGTAAGCTTAATCAACTGTACCTGTGTGTTATTGGTGTGCTGGTAAATGGGGTGGAGGGTGCTAAATGTACCTGTGTGTCACACAGAAGTGGATGAATGTGAAGAGGCAAAGGGAAAAAATAGGAAAAAGAAACCCGGCAAGTAGGTTTGCATGCCGTGATGAGCCACGTGTCCATTTTTTTAAAAATGTCTTCATGTGTTTCCTTCCTTCCTTTTTTGGATAAAAAAAGATTGCTGTATTTTCAACAGTTCAAGCGTTTTGTCTCTGACACAGTGACTCCACAATGCTTTGCTAAAGCTGGTAAAATGGAACCAAATCACCTCTTGAATGGATTTGGTCCCCTTCAACCAGCTGTAGCTATGCTTTGATGACTACCGGAGCTCCTTTTGCTGTGACGCATTCAAAACAATCACTGGAATAACAGCAGGATACTTTTTGATGATGATGGCTTATGGCTTTCTCTCCACCAGCAACATCTGGAGTGTTCAGTGACTGTGCTAAACTTGTCTCATTTGACTAATAAAGAATCCAATCGCAGCTTCAAAACTCTTGTATGGTCCCCTTTCCTGAATCTGTGTTTCCCCTCTCTCTGCCTCTACAGGGATTTATAATCTCACCAGACTATCAACGGCTGTTTCAAAAATAGCAGGGGGACAGAAGTGCGGTGTGCAGTATTTCAGAAATACACCACTCACATGTCTGTGTGAGAATGTACGGCTGTCTTGCTAAGACACTTTCTAAACTCACTGTCACTAGATGCTAACAGTCAATTACACTGTGGGTGGGAGCAGGTAAAAGGGAGGTAGGGGGGTACAATGGAACTGCAAAAGAGATTGTGAATAAGAAATACAACAGCAAGACTGCAAGAAACCCAAGAAGGAGCAAAATATAGCCGTTTAGACAATGTACATTACACACAAGCACACTGAGACTCTTTGGACTCCTTTTCATTAAGCCTGATGTTAGTGATGTTAGACTAGTTGGGGTAGATGAGAGCCAGATGCTTCGGGGACAGAAGCTTCACGCACAAATCACAGGAGCAAACAGCTACAGGCTCCCACATTCACTCGCTGTGGGTGCAGAACAAGCAGGAAGCGCAAACCTAACTCCCTGTCACAGGACGTCTCCTGCCCGCACACATGAACTCCAGAAAATGTCAAGGGCATCTGGTCAGGACATTGTCAGAAGTTATCGTTTTTCACATGTACCACACAGCAAGAGATCGTTCCAGTGAGCATTCGTTCTTTCTTCTGGAAATTTAGTGTGTTTTGTTTAGGTGAGGATGGTGCCTCGCGTTGAGCTTGAGGACACGGGACAACCCCTCGCTAGCTGTGAATTCACCTGAGTGAATAGGTATTTGCGCTATTCTCTGGACCTAGCATGTTAATGGACCTAACTGGACCCAACTGATTAATCCCCTTGTGCCTCAGATCTTTGCATTCAAACACACGTCTCTATCGGCGGGAAAGTCCTAGAAAAGTCCAGGACTGCAGTGCATGTAAGAAATGCCTTGGATGCCCTTTTTAAAAAAAAGAAAGAAAAAAAAAAGAGAGAAAATATAAAACATAAATATAAAAATCAGTGCTAAATCATTTTTTTCCACAACTGATCTAAAAGATGTAATTTGTCTAATTATTTAAAGCAATTAAGAGGATGTGGGTATAGCATACAGACATTGATTAAATCTCAATTTGATTTAACAAACTTGGTTATAAATTCTTTTTCATTGGACTAATGACCATGAAATGCATTTGTGCACCATAACACGCACTAGTTTTCTCAATCAAAGCAGTCCAACTCGATTAGGCTGAAAGAAGCAAGAGTGAACAAACCTCCTGTTTCATCGATGTCAGCGATAAAGAAAATCTGAACATGCAAACGTTTTAATGCAAACATTTGACCCATGTCTCCACTCCTTTCTAAGTGGGATCCCTATTACAATACTACCATTATGGTGGTGCCTATTAGTGCCGACATTACAAAGGGAATAAATGTCTGCATTTCAGAGCACAGTGTGATCTCCTGCACAACCCTCCATCTCCTCAGGTGAGCCAATTACCATACGGGGTTTTGCCTGTATGTTGCCGTATTAAAAGAAAGCTGAGAACTATAAGGGGAGAGGGAGGAGGGCAAATATTACAAGGAGGTGACACGTAAAAGGGTACGGACGGCCGCTGCAGGGCTTGTTTAGAGCCCGTTTATGAGTCATGGGCTATTAATCGTATTGTTTACAGTATTGTAGCAGCTACTAGCTTCGAGCAGCCCGGGGGAAAGACACAGAGATGAGCCAGGCTCCCCTTGCAGGCTAGAGCTGTGGTAAACACACAGGGAGAACACACAAGAAAATCCTTCCCGGACATGTTACTGCTGGTTATACCAGCACTTTCAATTTACTAGCAATTGTAAAACTTAACAACTAGCTTTAATTTATGAGGAAATGCCTTAACATGCTGCAGCCGTGTCTATGTGTGAGTAATGAACAAGGTAAAATATAGTACAACTCCCCAGTTCCTGCTGCTCGCCTGTTGGTAGAGTTGATTTGTCTCAGTGTTTGGGACTCCAAGTTGAAAGATTCATCTGTCACCCACAGGGTTCTTCCTATGTGTCTTCCTCAATCTTGTTTCCACTGCTGGAAGACCCACCCACGCACATAACACATTACAAACACACCAGGGACTCTGACGCAGTCTCTACTTGAACCCAAAAGCCAGCATTTGATGTTTAGAACATACATCACTTAGCGTAACAGAAGAGAGGAAGCTCATTTTTAAATTGTTTTTCGCACTGTCGTGGAATTACACGGCAACAAGAAAATTATATTTTACACTTGTTTGAGCCACGAATGCCAAAAGAGTCTGTGCTCAAACACAAGCAGGTCATCGGACTTATTAACCTGACGGGTTTTGTTTGATATCCTCCATCTCACTGCTCTCTGATTGGCTTCCAGTTTCAAGCAACTCTCATCTACAGCCATCAAGGCTTTTACATTTTTTTCCCCCTTTTGCAGAAGTATGTCAGGAATTTCTTTAAGCACTCAGTCAAAACAACTGCCTCTCCACTAAAAACACGCCAGACAAGGTGCTCCCACTTCAGCCTAGGGAGACATTTCCGAGGGCTTTAGGACTTGTAGACCGTCTCCACGATATTGCAGGAGCCCGAGTGTGAAATAAAAGTAAATGGGCAGACTGCAGAAGGTGACATATATCTTTGTCTTTCTGACGGCATGGGGACAGAGTGTGGACTGAGACAAGCAAAGAAAGCACAACAGGGCCTTTGATATAGAAACCACCGTACTCAAATGAATCTTTCAGCAGGTCAGCTCTCTAACATATACTCTCAAACCCGACAGACTATTCTATTTAAATATTTAAAATGCAAATATCTTTTTTTTTTTTTAACGGTGCCATTTATTCCTTGAGCATGTTTACTGTTGTTCATTAAAGTTTAAAGGTTGTGCAATAAAAGATAACGGTGGCCTTGCAATATTTTTTCCGCCCTCACCCTCTCGGATAACACAGACAGACTCGGACTGCAAACATATGGCCAGTTTTTCATTTTCCTGACTGTCATTTTCACTTCTTTCTGCAATTTATTCAATCAATTCTGAAATAGATTCAACAAAGACAGCCCTGAATCTATGTAATCATGTTTAATTACAGAATTTCAGGGATCATCAACTCTGGAATTACCTGCTGAAGAGAAGCAGGCAGGCTGGTTATGTATCATTTCAATAACAGAAAATAAATGAAACACTGCAGACTTCATTTAACATATTTCTGCACCTGTTTTTGTTTTTCCAGAGCATGCCGTGTATGAACACTGGCTTCATATTTCATTTAACTTATAATTTATATATTATAATATTAATATAATATATTTTATAAAACTGGATCTGCAATTTGCTTTTGATATATATATATATATATATATATATATATATATATATACACATATATATATATATATATATATATATACACATACATACATATTTGCCAATATATTTGAACAAGGACAGATTTTAGCCTTGATAAATGCAGTTTTCTGTATTAATAAAGTGATTTTTAGGAGGTTTTTTCAATCTGAAATTAATCAATGTTAGAAACAGGCACTGGCTTTAGATAATCTGACCTACAGGGTACCAGATGTGGAGGGGCTGGACCAGGCCTGTGACCTTTGACAGGTGTTCCACAGCCCTGTGACCTTAATTCCATTTGTCCTAGTGCCAAAGGAATAAATGCCAATGAAGGGGAATGACATTTAGCCTGGGATAACCACGCTCATGCGGAAACACACACCTGAAGCACTCACAGCGTAAAGCAGATGTTAACTTTTCTAGAAACTGCTCCACTCCCTTTACCGTGGCGATGAAACATCAATTTCCATCACCTTAAGAGGTGGATGATAAACCTGATACAGACAGTCATTGCTCAGAGCCATCTTTAATATGCTCATGGCTTAGAGAGCAGAATAAAACAGATAAAGACTGGAAAAGCAACCTGCTGGCCGGGAACAGCACCGACAAGGACAAAACGAAGTGCTGCCGCTGCACTGCAAGCCACTCCACACATGACACACACAATCGTGGAATAGCAAAACAGTGTGCAAACAAACACAAATGCTCCAGGTTTTTAGCTGTACCAATATAACAGTCAACACAGGAGACCACAGCATCCTTTTGAAAGATAGATACGCCTACAGTTCTTTAAATTAAATAGTCAATATAACTGAGATAGTAGAGCTTACAGGAGGATAACTTTTCTTTTAATTTCTTTTAAAGTGTTTTCAACTTAAACAAAAAAAAGCAGCGGATTCAGTGGAAGCAAATTTCAGCATGAAATTGGTAATTGCCTTTGAGATACTGCAGTACCACATTAAATTAACCCATGACTGTCCTCATCTAGACAACAGAAGGACTCAGTTAAAGAAGTGTAACAGTTATTGGACCTATACTAAGTACAACTATATTCCTGTAGGGTGGTGAGCCCAAATCCTTCATCAAGAGGAGGATAATGAATGATTCTGCCTGGCTCTCTGTCTTCTAGCTGCTAACAAGCAAAATATAAACCCTACTTGTTGTAGTTTTAAATAATTCTGTGCATTGTGTGGGTTCATTAGATTGAAATTAATCCTCTCTTCCTGTTTGATGACACATCAAATTTAATCTCATGCAGGAAAGTGTGGATAATATATCCAGGGTTTTTCCTACATATAACAAATTCACAGACATTTTTGTTTATTAAATGGCCAGGCCAGAAACAAGACGGTTAAATCACCAGGATAAATAAACAAAAAAACAACTCATATACTGAGACCATCTCATCACTATTTCTGGGGCAGGGAGACCAACTAAAATGTGATTTGTACACCACACAGACACTTCAAGATATTTGGTGTATCGCACAGTGTGGGTTCAATATGGCGTTTAATCACTTTATTCATATTCATAAAGTTCTCACTGAGGCAATTCTCTGTGGGACTTTCCTGTTAATCTCTGGAATTTGAGAATCAACAAATGAATCAATTAAATGTGGTTAATTTAGTGTGTGGACATAAGTTATGCACATGTCTCTAATTTTGGTTCCACTGAGCATATGAAACCGTTATTAACTGAGATCTGCATCGGCAGATTCCACTGAAACAAGCCTTCATTCGTCACAGTCGCCAAACCGAACATGTCACACACCTGGGGTTTCCTCTCAGGGCGGCGTGATGCAAAGCATTGAACCCGTTGTTGTTGGTGATGGTGACGTCAGCACCCGCCTCCAGCAGCACTGACAGCATATCATCTCTCTTCTTACTAATGGCATCGTGAAGAGGTGTGTCACCCTCTGAATCCTGAAGGGGAAACCTTATGTTAAGGACTGCTGTTTAAATAACGTAATTACAAGTCAGGTCTACAATGACCCCTCAAGTGTTACAATGTACTTCAAAAGCAGCTTATTCTATTCAAATTTATTTATATTGCACCACATCACAACAATAGTCGCTTCAAGGCACTTTTTATGGTAAGTAAATACCCTAAAATAATACAGAAAAAACACCAGCAATCAGACAACTCCTATCAAGCACTTGGCAACAGCGGGAAGGAAAAACTCCCTTTTTGACAGGTAGAAAGCTCTGCGTGCCATCTGTGAACGCCACACTGTTGCTGTTTTGTTGTATACAATGTGGAAATTTCTGTAGGACGTCCTGCGCCTTTACTGAAGTCTTTCGCACAACACTCAAGCCACTTTGTAACTTAATATTTATACCTTTGCTCCCTTATTGTGTGTTTTTTTATTGTATGCTTTGACACAGTGTTTGCTTTTTATCCTCTTGTTTTGTCATTTATATATCTTTTTATATATCTTTCACAGCAGCACCCACAGTTCAGTTATACATGTACAATGACAAAATCGGGGGAAGTAAGCAACTAAGCTATGCCATGAAGTATTTTCTTAAAGGTAAATAAGTCAAGCGATACATACCTGAAGGCTAGGGTGGCAGCCGAAGTCCAAAAGGGTTTTAACCACCTGTAGATGGCCCTTGTTGACAGCTATGTGTAATGGAGTCTGCCTTCGTTTGTTCCTGGCATTCAGGTCTGCACCGCCCCTGTGCAGCACTTCAATGACAGAGCCTTCATCACCAAAAGCTGCGTGGTGCACTGCTCGGTCTCCATCTTTATCCTGGGAACAGTGACACATCCAAATAATGACTCAGTATTGTGTGAAATCTGGTGCGAAATGCAATATAAAAGAAAGCTGAGATGCGTTCGTGATAAGAAGAAGCACACATCAGAGACAGGTTATTTTTTTCTAATTAGACAAACCTCAGCCTCCAGGTCCACATTGTGTTTAAGAAGCAGCTTTAGGACATCCACGTGACCGTTCTGACTGGCTGCCTGCATAGCGGTGTGTCCAGCACACTGCCCGTTCACCTGGAAAAACACATCAAGAGTCACTCAGAATACGGCCGCGTGTCAGCGTGCTGTTTAATGTTTAGAGCTGCCAAACACATGGTGATGAGACTGGTGAGGGTGTGTTTTAAATATTTGGATGTTGTACATGTGCATCCACAGTTGTGTGAGCAAGTTTCATCACCAACTGCAGCACTGCAAAAACTCAGAGCATAAATATTAATGTGAACTCCTTTGGGAGTCTCGAGACGTCTCTTGTCCTGGCAGCCAAATCACTTGGCCAGCCTCAGTGTGCTCAGCTTTAAGCAAATAATTCCACTGAAAGGCAACGGGGCATCTGGCCAGCACTCACCAATGACACACACACACACACACACTCATTCAGTCTCCCTTTCTCTAAAGTGAAGACGGCATGGCAGACTGACGTAATCTTTTTTCTAGACCTATAGAAGGCACAGATTTCTGTCCTGCTGCCTGAGTAAGAACAAAATCTACAACCGTGTGGGGTTTGTAGATCTCCACTTGATTCTGAGAGTGAATCAGGCTCTGTGCTGCAGTGCACACCAGTGCTCATTGGTGCCTCCTTTGGGCCCAGCCTTAATGCCTTTCAGATTGAGAGAGGTGCAGGGGTGGGAGGATCTTTGAGAGGTTTCCTGGGAGACTCTCCTCAATATAGCCTCCTCAATATACTGAGAGAAGAGCCGAGCACAGCCAGGGGTATTCCAGCTCCAATTATAAATGTACCTATATCTTCTGCATAGGTTTAATGGTAGAATCATTCATCAAAAAGTCATCTAGAACTTCAACAGTTCCTTATATCAAAACATCAAAATGCTGGAGCACTCACATCCACATCAGGTCTCTTAAGAATGTCCTCCACTTTGGCCAAGTCTCCATTGGCTGCTGCCTTGACCAGCTCCTCATTGATGTCCCCAGACTCTTGTGTCTCAAATAGTTTCTTCAATAACTGAGACAGGCGTTCTGGACAAGCGAGCGGAAAACATCAGAGATTGATAGCATGTAGGTGCCAGATAACAGAGAGCAATGAAGCAATGAGGACAAAAAACTAAAAATGATGCTCTCTCTGAGTTAGCGGTGCATGTTCGCACATACCTCCAGAGGCGTTGCTGACAGCGGAGCCGGAAGGGGCGATCTTGGTGACGGCAGCAGGGTTGTACGTCCAAGATGTCCCACAAACCTCGACCTTAAGGTCACTGTCAGAGTAGATCTGCTGCACACGGCCTACCTTGCCCAGGGTCTGTTTAGAAATGTTGTGACAAACTCATTAGTATATGAAGGCTTATTGTCTTTGGGCTACGTCCTGTGTAACACAGTCTGTAAGTGGCAGAGGACAGATGAAGAGGGACTGCAGTGAGGAAAGTAGAGCTGCGAGGGAAAGGATAATGTGGAAAGTACAGCAGCTCAAAAAGCCAGCATCCTACACAGAGCAGTTTATTATAAAATAAAACACTGACAGAAAAAAAACAAGGTATGAGAGATGTTTGAGCAATGTTCTTATTATTCAGAGTGTACTCACTTGCACAAGAAAGAAAATGGATATAAAAGAAAGACCCTTCTACTTGCTAGACCATTTTTCATCTATACAGGCAATTTGGAGAGGACAGAGTATAACGCATTCCAATTTTGAATTATATCATCTCGATCCCGGCTATAAGGGAAAGAGGCACTTTGAGTGTGTTGAGCCGGGTCTGGGGCTGTCCTGGAGGATGTCATCAATAACGGGGACTGCTGCAGCAGAAGCGGCAGCAGGCGGCAAACAGCCATGGTTAGTGATCAAAGCTACAACCCATCTCAGAGTTTTAAGGCTCATTAGCTGCTGAGGGGGGCCAGTTTGGCAAGAACAAGTGGCATATTGGAGTAGACTGGCGTTACATAACCCACGGCATGCTGGGCAGCGATGAATAAACTTCATAATACGGGAAGAATAAAGTCATGTTAAGACTGAGAGAAGATTTTTTAAAAGAACTGGCTGCAAAGCATCCATAGATTTTACACAATGCTGCGTGTAAAGTCTTGTAGTAACTAAGACAAATGTAGCTACAATGAATAATTTCATTACATGTCCCTCTTTGTAGAAAAATTGTATTTATCTATACACATTTATTAAATAAATTTAATTTTTTTCCCCAGCAAATCCTTAACCATAAAAAATTTATTTAAACATGTCCACATTTATTTCCTGTTTCTATTAATGTAACAGCCTCAACGTGATGTGAGTGCGGTCAACTCTGCACAAATCAGTGTGAAAATCTATTAAACTCTTACAGGCAGCATCGCCTCAGCCCATTCTCCATGGCCTCTTTGTAGTAACTTGATGCGGTCAATGTCGTAGCAGATCTGGACCAGGTCTCCCACATGGAACTGGGAAGTGCCTCCCTCTGCACCAGCTGCGACTTCGCCACTGCGCACTACGTTAGCCTTTGTCAGCACTGCTGGGTTGAACGTCCATCTGAGGACAGAGAGAGCGATGCATTCAAGCAACACCGACTAGCTCCCCTAAACTGTGATAGCTGATGTGAGGTATAGAATTTGAGCAAGCTACGCTGGAGCAATAAATAATAAGGCACCAATAAATGGGCAAAATGGGAGCATTTCTTCTGAATTAATGCAAGCATTTCTCCCCAGACGTGAATGTGAGAGCATAAAGTGTTCAGGCTTCACTGATGTTTGATTTCTGACACAAAGCTTGCAAAAAAAAAAAAAAAAAAAAAGGGGGGCAAACTTTTTTCTTTTTTTTGCTTTGGTGAAACAAAAATGGTGCATGAATTGTCTAGCTAGGAACTTTTCATTTTAAACATCCTTTAATTTACAACATTATTTAATTTGGATTTATTTCAACAACATAATTCTAGGCAATATTAATGAATGCAAAAAAAACTATAGTAAAAAAAAAAATTGCTGTTATTGAATTTGCTTTTTTAAAATCAGTCAGGACTCATTCAAAGATGGTATGTGAAGCAAGGAAGTATCACTCTGTAACAAGCTTCTTTCAGCTACTCCCTTACCCACAAGGGATAGTCACAGTGGATGTATCTGCATATTGAATTTAGCCCACATTTTACACCGGATGCCCTTCCTGATGCAACCCCTCTGAGGGTCTGCTCCTCTTGTTCGTGTGTTAGGCAAACGTGTTACAGAGTGATATAAGCCTCACTGTGTAATTAAACTGCAAAAAAAAAAAAGCAGAGAAAGCGCATCTATACCTCCAACAGAGCAGAAGTCTGAAAGGTCTTCTCCCCAGTAATTATCTTCACAGCATTTGAATAATTTAAGCTCATCAACGTAATAAAAATAAAGTGGGCTAAATTTAGACCGCTTTTACATTACTGGTCCACATGCCCAATATTAAACGACTCCCAAAAGAACTTGATCGAGGTATATCTATGATCACTATCAAAGAGCATGTTGAGAACATTTAATAAACACTAGAAGCGACAAAGTGCTTTTACATTCACAGAAAATCCACTTTAATTATGCATTTCACTAGAAATTGACTGCTAATTTATTGAGAGTCTCTTCTCTCGAGTGTTAAAAAGCATAATTACATCCTACGGTGAAGATGTGCTGAGAAGTGTTTTGCTGCTTCTGAATGACCTTAAGTGGAAGGGGTTATCTAAAACTAAGAAATATGTTTTTTAGTAGTCAAATACTAAAAAATAAGTAAATCAATTATTCCGAGCCTCCATGTCAAGCGCTGCACCTGTTCCCGCTGGGGTACTGAACCACAATGTCGTGATCCTCATCGATGCCGCACACTGTGCCGGTGGTCGTGAGCGTCTCAAACATGCCGTCAGTCCACCCTCCGTGTCCATGCTGGAGGGACTGTACAATCTCGAGATCCAGATCAATGTTTACCAGGTCCCCAATCTGAAGGCCACCAGGATTTCTGTTGCCATTCTGTTCACCTGAGACGATTAAGGTAACGTTAGATTTATTAAAAATGTGATTTGCACGAGTTGCCCTGAAGAGAGGCAGCACTGCAGAGTGATTGTATATACTACACATCAAAATTTGTTGCAGTTTTAAACCCAGAAAGACAATTTATTCCACGAGTACCTGAACACTGTAACTGCATGACCTGAGTCTATACCTGGTTTTGGAGCCATGTGACTATGTAGTGCTGACATCTAGTGGCCACACAGACTTTACTACAAGAAAAACTCCTCGAATGTCCTTGAATTCACTGCACCAGCACGCTAGGTGAACAAATTGGTGCAATAACGACGCAGACATATATCACCGGCTTGCTTACCTAAAACCGGACAGTGGTCTCTGTAAAATGTCCCTCCTTTGGCATCCTGGACACATTTGAGGTCCGACTAAAAGGGGAAAAAAAGATGGAACGGGTTACATAATTAACCAAGGTAATTCCATTAGAGGGGAATAGTGATGGATAATGACACTGAGAATTTATGCACTTCAGTTGCAGAGGCACATCAGTTGCCTACAATACCCACAATATCAGTGCCCTAAGCAACATGGTATATGGCAGGAAACTGAAACACTATACTGCTACACGGAGAAAGCATCATATCATTTGTGATGACTCAGATGTGCATCCACTGTAGCAGAGTTAGAGGGCAGAGATCATCATAAGACAGTGCAAACGCTCCTCTGAACTGATGGATCGCCAAAGTCATGACTGCAACACGTCTCAGTAAATTAATAACTGTCTCTTAGACTGCATATCCAGCGGGATGTGTTTGATCTTATAGTACTGTGCACATGAAGCAGGCATCGCAACAGAGGAAACGCTTTGGCCTCTCACGCTGCGTTTGGAAAATACAGTAAGCTGCAATTCTTTTTTATTCCTTTGAAGGATTTATCCGATCTTCATAAAATAAAGCCGAAATAAAACCGTCAATACGGGGGTCTAATCCATGATTTACTTAATCCAAAGGCAGATGCCACCTACCTTCCTTTCAATCTATTAGAATAACAAAGGACAAATCTGTTATGCAACTGAGAAACCCGATTGGCCGCTTTCATAAAAAGGAAGAGGCAGTCTGCACCAATGAAGGACACGCTTTTCATCTGGAACGCGTGTGTAGCTGAGCCCATGACATCCCCAGGAGAATGTCCCCCCTTTCTAAAGTTGACCGCCATGTTCACCGTGTCCCCTTATAAAGCAGAAGGAACAGATTGCCTTTATCATGCAGATACCTCCCCCTTCCAGCTGCCTGGACAATAGTGCCGTACTCACGCTGGCTGCATGTCTCTCACAAAGGCCTGGCAGTAAAAGAAAGAGCCTCAGCTCCACGGTTAGATACAAAAGCCAACTGACAGCTGATCTTTTGTGTGAATCCGTCTGTGTGAGGGAGTTAGTGAGCATGAGGTTCATACTAGAAGTTTGCTCACCATTCCCTCAAAGCCAACTCTGTACAGGTTCTTGGCCCCGTTGTCCCACAATACGTAGGCAGCGCTGTGAGGGCTGGCCGCACTCCAGTCCTGGATCTCTGTTACCTGTAGAGAGAGGAGGGAGAAGATGAGAAACAGCAGAGGACACATTAAAAGCAGGGTGTTTTAATCTGAATTACATGAAAATAAAACAGCAAACATACAAGGAATATACAGCAAAGGTTTGTAAAACACCAAAGCTCTTCTCTGGGTTTTGGCTCCCTTTTGCTCAGTTCTTTGTCAAGATGAGCCCACACTGCTCTAATAATATGGAGGTCCAGGCTCTGAGGAGGCCCATCCATTACTGAAAGTGTTCCTCTGAGTGTTTTTCTAAGCAAGTATGTTTTTGCTGCTGAAAAATGAAGCCATTGCCAATATGTTGCTTTGCAGATGGTAGTGCACAGTGGGTTGATAGAGAGAGTCCCAAACCTTGACAGAGCCTCCACCGTGTTTTACAGACGGCTGTAGACAACTTGAACCAAAGACTTAAAATTTGGATTCATAACTCCATGAGATCTGTTCCCTCTGATTTGCAATCTAGTTCTTGTTTAATTTGGCATACCTCAGCCTCTTCTTCCTGTTTCCCCTACTTAAGAATGGCTTCTTGACAGCCACCCTTCCAATGAGATCATTTCTGATGAGGCTTCAGTAAAGTGTATCAACTGAAGGGTAATGTGAATCTCCCCAAGACTCTTGCACAGTACTACGTTGTTTCACATTCTCTGCAAGTTGTCCAGTTACTGAGTTTTTAAAGGAAAGCTTATTCCCTAAACACTAAGAAATATTAGGGGTGGGACTAATCAAGCACAAACCCAATTAGGTGTTGATGTGTTGGGTCACAATTAGATTATGATTTTGTTCTTCCTGAATTTGCATTTTCACAGTCAATGCTAAACCTTTTATTGTTTCCACAGTTATTTAGACCTGTGCAACCTCCAAGGGTATTTTAATGAAAACAAATAAACAAATAGTGTTTGTTTAAAAAGAAAGAAAAAATAGGCGTCGTTTAGCCAAAGTGCAGACAAAGCACGTTTATAAAAAACACGAGTGAGGTTTTAACTAAAAAAAAAAAAATCAAGTATCATGTGTTGTTGCTTTTCTTATTGGAGTTATTTATTTTTAAATCTCTATAAATCCCTGAGCATCAGTACACTGATATTAAAGCACCATTACACAGTTGTAACAAAGTGTCATCTGACACCATGTCCCAAGTTCCCACTTGCTTGTTTTTACACACTTTGGAAACATACAAGAAACTGCCTTACAAAGACACTCCCACCACTACCAGACCCTCGTTTACACAGAGATATAAAAAAAAAAAAAAAAACATATATTTGTACATGATAAATATAATAACGCCAAGTGCCATTCGTTCCCAGAGAGAAGGCTGTTCTTGTTCTTGTGGTGATGCACTATTAAAATATTAATAAACTCCAAGTAGCTGGCTGCGCTAAACTTCTCAGTGTGTGGATCCAAGTTTTATAATTAGAGGGGAGTGAGTGGAAATCAGTCAGGCTATTCTTGACTAGCTTGTAGGTCCAGTGTAATGATAAAACTATCACTAAAGACCCCAACAGCGTCTTTAAAGATCCTTTTTTTGATTTAGTATTCACTGGATTAAACCATCAATAATGCTATACATATACATTTGTTATGAGAACATGACTTTTAGCTGTAAGCTAACTAAAATGATGCGTTACAGGCATAAAAAATAAAAATAAAAAAGCAATAAGCTATGAATATTGGACTTCAAAATCCATTCTGCTTTGAAAGAAATAAGGATTTTTACAAGACAATTCTCTCCTCATCAGAAGCAGCTCAGAGCTTTCATATCGCCGAGGAGATGCTGTGGAGGAATAAATTATTTCTTTAATTAAAGGCTGTGCCTTAAGTAAATACAGAAAACAAACTATTAAATTATGTTCAGCCCCCTTCCAGTGTTAATTGATTAATGGGCCTTAGGAGGTAATATTCATGCTAACCTAACAGAATATCTAAGCTGGAGGACATGTAATAGTGGTTTTCTGGAGAGCATACTGCTTACAGCATCATAAAACTGTAATGAGATATGCCATTAAATAACACAGCAAAATGAAGTCTTAAATTGCCTAGAGGGACTCTTAAATTGAATACTCTGGGGACTGGACCAGAGTCAAAATACACGCACTTTACAGCACAGCAAGAGCATAAATCTAAATAGACTGGGCTAAACAAATTCAACCTCATCAGACATCGCATTACTTTCTAATGACATATTTAAGGCTAGAATAACCTGCAGCAAAGAAAAAGTGTTTATAATCACAGAAAAGATGAACAGGAATCAGCAGCGTGAACCTAAGGGGAGGAAAACAGGCGTTTCAGTGACGCACACAAGGTTATTACCAGTCCTGTGTGGAGGACCTGACAACTAAATTGAAGGGTAAAGTTGGATTTTTGTATAGAAACAAATCCTGTTTCTCATTTTCTACTCGTGAAGACAACTGTACAATTATGTCTGCTCTTGATTATGGCCGTATTGTGCACATCCACGCCTCTTCCTCCCCCTGTGGTTACCACAACAGGCCCGCACAACATGCAGAAAACCTGCGATGTGAGATAACACCAACATGACTTCTGATAAAAAACATTTGGAAAAATGCTGAAGGGATACATGTAGATGTGCACTGCTCAAAAAAACATTAAGGAAACACCCAGTCATCACATTGTAGAGAATGGAGTTTTAAACATGGCAGACATATAATACTCTTTCCTTAACCCTGCTCACTTATTTTTCTTTAGCTTTGCTTTTTGTTTCCTTGTTACATCAGGTAGCATCAGAGAACACCTGCAGCACAGGTAGTCCAGCTCTTCCAGGATACCTCATCCAAAAGTGCTGTAACAATACCCCCATTACATGGGGGGAACTGGACTGGGCTCTGGAAGGGCATGAACCCAGCAACAGAATCTGTATTGGCTTGGTTGTGTGAGGAGGAACAGAAGAAGCACTGCCAGAGTGCTACAAAATGATCTCCAGCAGGTTATTCACATGCACGTTTCTGACCAAGTGACGCAAACACATAACGTTGGGACATATGAAGGTGTTCCAGCATCCTTGGGACACCTTAGTGCTCACAGGCCCATGCTGTGCAACTCAACTGGCATTCACCAGAGAACATCAGAACTGACAGGTCCACCACAGGCACCCAGTTCTCGCTACAGATGAGATCAGGTTTACACCGAGCACATGTGACCGACATTAAAGAGTCTGGAGACACCCAGGCAAATGTTACACTGGCCTGCAACATCATCCAGTATGACCGGTTTGGCAGTGGGTCAGCGACGGGCAGATTCCACAGATCTCCATATGTAAGCTAACGGTACCCTGACTGCTGTTACACACCAGGATAAAATCCTCAGACCTGCTGTCACACCTTATGCTGGTGCAGTGAGCCTTGGTTTCATCTTGATTCAAGTCAGTTCTTATGGAAAATGCAGCTCAATCTTTACAATCAATTGTCACCTTGTTTTCTAATTTTGCTTTTTAAATTTCCTTTTGCTGTCCACAGAAACTTAAAAGTATAGAAGGAGCAGTAATGGACTGATCTCTTTGTGTTACGCTCCTAACATGTTGAGTCAAGCAGTGAACTTCCTGTTTTGTTTCAGGCTACTGTGCTTTGTTTTTCAACCAAACCATATCCTGGGATGTAAGATTGTTTTTTTTCCTGCCTAGGATTTTTTGTGAAAAAGATCTTTGAGATTTCTCTGGCAGGTTTGCTAGGCCTGTATTACCTCCAAGGATTTATAATCCTTTTAGTTGTACAACTTTAAAATAAGGCAGAGACAGTTTTGCCTGCATTTCTCAACGCTACCCATTAATAATCATGCATATTTATCTGAACAAACAAAGCTCACTTGTGAAACAGGATTTAGTGGAGACAAATTTCCTGTCTTTTTATTACCATTGTTACCAAGTGACTGGGACCCAGATGAGCTCTCAGATGAGCAATTTTATTTATAATTTTATTTATAAAATTGCTCATCTGTCCTTCTCCGTAAAGTTAGGAATAGTTAGTAGGCACTGAAAGCACATCGCTTTGCCATTCTAGAAAATTGGTACATTGCTTGCTTTTGGCTTGGGGAGGGAAGGGGAAAAAAGGCACAGTTAGAAACTCCAATTTTTCTGGCAGCTTCCCTTACCTTTCCTCTCCTCCCATTCCCTCCATCCTGGTCTTCCCACTGCCAGTCGACTCCTCTCACAACCCGACCACCAGCAAAGATTCCTCTGGCTGTGATTTTCTTTGACTTGCGACGTGACTCCAAAAGTACTCTGTCAAGACAAAATACGTTTTATAAATGTAGACCATTATTGTTTATTTGGACAAGCAAACTGTGTTTAGGTGGATCAACTCACATGCATTTTAATTATGTGTAAATACTGCAGAGGCGTGCCTGTTGTACAATAATTACTAAATTATATGCCACTATTCCTCCAGCCACAGCTCGTCCTTAACTGTGTGCCTTCTGTCCAACTTCACTTTCAGTACATGGGACGCTGTTACCATCCTCTTTTGTCACTCAGCACCTCGTGTTTGATTGAAGTAAAAGATAATAAACAAAAGACTTCTGTCACAGTTAGGCTGGATACAGACTTTTGCTGGCAATTTTGTAGAGCCTGTAATGTAACCTATGGAAGTGTTTGACGTTGTCGCCAGTATTTACCGTGTGATCATATCCTGGTGTTTTACACGCAGTGCCAGCGATCCAATAGAAATAAATAAAATGCTGGGACTTTTTTCCCTTCTGGGTCCCAGCTCTTATTTCCCCACTTCTTTGTAAAATCCTTCACATTCATTCCGATAGTTTTGGCAATCTCCCTCCAGGAATCTGCTGACGTTTATGAGTCCTTATATTGATGCTATGATTATTATTCTTTATTTTGAGACAATAATTGTTATTCTCTCACTGATAAATTTTTAAACTTTGGCAAAAAAGTAGCTGGAAATGTAGAGGACGAATCGATAGAATCAATAGCTGCAGGCCACATCGACCTGATGTGTAGTTAACTTCTAGGGAGGTGTGTAGGGTATACCGTAGGGTACGCCATATGTTACATCGCAAATTCCCAGCTAAAGCAGTTAGAAAGGGACTGGAATTGATTTTATTTTCTAGTCTTACTGACCACTCAAGGAACTTTACACTACAGCCAAAAACACAAATGCATTCAAACAGAGCTTTACTGAACTTCATGTATTTAACACAATTTAGAATTACCAGTCAAACTAACATGCATGTTTTTTGCAGTGTGGGAGGAAGCTGTAGTCCCCAGAGGAAACCCACACAGGCACAGGGAGAGCATACAACCTCCACACAGTGATGCGCCAAACAACCCAGAACCTTTTAGCTGTGAGGCAGCAGGGCTAACCACAGCAGCACTGTGACAGCTGCCCTTCCTACTACCATCTTCTCAGGTATTTTTTAAAATCACAAACACACAATGTCACAGTGAATAGCGATTAGCTCTCTAGAACACAAAAAGTTTTTATGCACTCAAAATCAGACACTAAATTTTTGGCACAGCAAATGAAAAGTAAGAAGTACTCAAACACACCATTACAATGCTCTGAGGCATGCTCAAAACACCAGCATAGCTATAAGGAAAACAAATTAATAGATATTGGCAAATAAAACCTCAGACAGAGCTCTAACAATCAAAGACCATATGAGTCTTGGTAGGCACAGCAGCTGGACAGTGTAGGTCTAACCAATGCAAACAGCTTGTGGCCTCTAACCACTCCCTCCTCAGCAGTTACTGAGAGAATCTAATGTGGTGTAACAAAACACTCCTCCATGCAGTAGGAGCAGTGTGAGTCAGGGAGTCCTCAAGCACCCATTGTACATTATGCAATGTCTGTCTCAGGGGAAATGCAGTTGAAAAGTCTGCCAGCTGTTGGACCATGTGTTCATTTACTAAACTACGGTGTTTAGCTAATATAGGCCTGAAATGGATGCATCAGAGTACTGACGGTATAAGTGGAATCACAGTCAAGTGCTGGTTGTGCAATTTAGGAAGTAAATACTCCATCCATCCATTTTCATCCGCTTTGTCCGGGGCCGGGTCGCGGGGGCAGCAGCCTAAGCAAAGAGGCCCAGACCTCCCTCTCCCCAGCCACCTCCTCCAGCTTATCCGGGGGAATACCAAGGCGTTCCCAGGCCAGCCGAGAGATATAATCTCTCCAGCGTGTCCTGGGTCTGCCCCGGGGCCTCCTCCCGGTGGGACATGCCTGGAACACCTCACCCAGGAGGCGCCCAGGAGGCATCCTTGTCAGATGCCCGAACCACCTCAGCTGGCTCCTTTCGATGTGGAGCAGCAGCTGCTCTACTCTGAGCCCCTCCCGGATGGCCGAACTTCTCACCCTGTCTCTAAGGGAGAGGCCAGCCACCCTTCGGAGGAAGCTCATTTCTGCCGCTTGTATCCGCGATCTCGTTCTTTCGGTCACTACCCACAGCTCGTGGCCATAGGTGAGGGTAGGGACGTAGATCGACCGGTAAATTGAGAGCTTCGCTTTTACACTCAGCTCCCTCTTCACCACGACGGACCGGTGCAGCGTCCGCATTACTGCAGCTGCAGCCCCAATCCGTCTGTCGATCTCCGGCTCCCTTCTCCCATCACTCGCGAACAAGACCCCGAGATACTTGAACTCCTCCACTTGGGGCAGGAACTCATCCCTGACCCGGAGTGGGCACTCCACCCTTTTCCGGCTGAGAACCATGGCCTCAGATTTGGAGGTGCTGATCCTCATTCCCGCTGCTTCACACTCGGCTGCGAACCGCTCCAGTGCGAGCTGGAGGCCCTCACCCGATGAAGCCAACAGAACCACATCATCTGCAAAAATCAGAGATGAGATTCTGAGGCCACCAAAGCGAAAGCCCTCCGCCACTTGGCTGCGCCTAGAAATCCTGTCCATAAAAATTATGAACAGAACCGGAGACAAAGGGCAGCCCTGGCGGAGCCCATCACCCACCGGGAACGAGTCCGACTTATTGCCGGCAATGCGAACCAAGCTCTTGCAACGGTTGTATAGGGATCGAATGGCCCGTAGCAATGGGCCAGACACCCCATATTCCCGCAACACCTCCCACAGGACACCCCGAGGGACACGGTCGAATGCCTTCTCCAAGTCCACAAAACACATGTAGACTGGTTGGGCAAACTCCCATGCACCCTCAAGTATCCTGGAGAGGATAAAGAGCTGGTCCAGTGTTCCGCGACCAGGACGAAAACCGCATTGTTCCTCCTGTATCCGAGGTTCGACTAACGGACGAACTCTCCTTTCCAGCACCCTGGCATAGACTTTCCCAGGGAGGCTGAGGAGTGTGATCCCCCTGTAGTTGGAACACACCCTCCGGTCCCCTTTCTTGAAGATGGGGACCACCACCCCGGTCTGCCAGTCCACAGGTACTGCCCCTGATCTCCACGCAACATTGCAGAGGCGTGTCAACCAGGACAGCCCTACAACGTCCAGAGCCTTCAGGAACTCGGGGCGGACCTCATCAACACCAGGGGCTCTGCCACCAAGGAGTTGTTTAACTGCCTCAGTGACCTCGCCCCCGGAAATTGGCGGGTCATTCCCCTCATCCCCAGACTCTGCTTCCTCCTCGGAAGACGTGTCAGTGGGATTAAGGAGGTCCTCGAAGTATTCCTTCCACCGCCTGACAATTTTCTCAGTCGACGTCAGCAGCGTAGTAAATACTCTTCCAACAAAATAAGCATCCTTACTCTTCATCTACAGCACAGAGAGGAGCCCCCTGATAACTTTAAGCTCAGCCCATGAGCAACTGTGATCCGGCAGCTCGGGGTGAGACCAGAAGAGAATTTCTCTTCCATTTCAACTCTTCTGTTCTTGTTGTCATAGCAGAGAAAACCTCTCTAACACTAAAAAAAAAAATACAAAACTATAAATCAATGGAAAATCCTGCAGGATATTACTCAGACTGTTCAGGTACACTTTTTTGCTCTCAAACATATGTTGGCACTTAGTCTATAAAACTTTAAGATTCTCTGATAGAGGGCAAGGCAGAGTAAAATTCTTTTCTTCAATCTGACCTGATCTTACCTGTGTGTGAATTATTTAGTAACAAAGTTTCTACTTTCAACTAGAGCAGGGCGATATGGCCAAAAATATTTATCACGATATACATTTGAAAATTTGCGATAACGATATAACTGACGATATAATTGATGCGAGACAAAATACAACTCCACAACATTACTAGCGCAAAAAGACAACCTTCCATTAATTTTCACTTAAACAAGAAGCTGGTTTTTATGTACATTAAAGCTTTATAAAAATGTAACAGTGCAAATGCAAATTCCTTGCTGAAAGTTTAACCAAAAGGCATTTCCAGTAGAAATGGGCTGACATATCCTGAGCATAACCATATATAATATCCACTGAAGTTAAAAAGAGGTGCTTTGCAACATTAAACTGTAGTGTGCAGTACGTATTTTTTGGACCATAAGGCACATTGAGCTAAACAAAGCAGTTAGATAAATCAAACTTTATTAAACTCATTCTTCTTGCTTTGAATTTTTTCAGAAATCTCTCAGTCAGAACATGCTATATCATGCTTAGGTAACTAGCGAAACTAGCGAGCTAACTTCCGCTAGCTTCCTGCTAACTTCTAACTCCGTTAAATGTAATAAATTTTGTTTTCATGGATGCCTGGAAGTTAAACTGAATTGTTACACCTGGTAAAGCAGCAATGCTGATCGTTTTATTAAAGATGAAAGAATTTAGACAGTTTTTAACTCTAAGTGATGCTGCAGTGTTTGTTTGACCTGAAGTGTACTGAGTTTAGGACCCAGATTACTCCCAGATTTAAGAGCATCTTAGTCCGACAAATACGACAATAACGACGGCCGCTTGCATGTTCTGCAAAAAAATGTGCTTTGTTGTGTATCTGACGGACAAACACCAAACCAGTTCCACATCACTGAAGTTGCACCATTTTTACAAACCAATTCTGGTTCATCTGTTTCACTCAACAATCGGCCATGTGCGTATGAAAACAAAGGCACTGCGCATGCGCGTTTTACTCATATTCTATCGCGATATTTCATTTTCCTATCGTTGCCTAACATTATACCGGTATTACCGTGAACGGTATAATATGGCCCAGCCCTACTTTCAACTTCTGAAAAATTTATCAAAGCAGGAATTCAGATAAAGGATATAAAAACAAAATTCGTTTTCCCACATAAACCATGTCACCTGTAAACAGGCGATTTGGCACATTAATTTGATTTTGGTGAATAAGACAGAAAAGACTGATCGCATCAGATGTCATATGCTCCTGCTGTCAGCTGTTTAATGCACGCAGTTCCTTGTGAAGGATTCATGACAAATAAAAGATGTTTTTGTAACATTAGCTAAGGTTGCTGACAGTGTCAGTACTTCTTGAAGAGTCTTTACTGTAATCCTACCACTTCCTTTACAGTAAAACCAAAATTGTGAGTTACATGATCTTACCCATCTCTCTAGAATTTTTTAAAAGGTATTTTCAGACAATAAAATTAGCTTTCAACAGACAATAAAGCCCAAAAACAAAAACAATGGGGCACACAGTGACACAATTCAATCTGACTGTCAACATCAACTTCAGGTAAATACTGATAACAATATAAAGTAGGGCTGTGTGATATGACCAAAATCTCATATCCCGATATAAGACATCTATCGTCCAGATAACGATATAAATCACAAAAATGTAACATTTTCTGTAAATTCTGTGAATCTCGGGCAGCTCGACTTGCGTGAAGTGTTTCCAGCTGGGCGTCATGCCAGTCGAGTGTTTTAACGATGTATGAAACTATATATTTTTAGACATAAGTTGTAACGACCGCAGTTTTCTTTGTATTTATTACACAGTGTGCTGCAGGAAAAAGCCTGACGGCTCTTTTTTGCTTTTCATCCGTAAACACTCTGCATACTCTTTCACGTGATTCAGTTTATTTTGAAAAGTCTCAACAGGATCTTGAGCTTTATTGTGAAAGGTTTATATGGAAAATAAAAAAGCGGACATGCGGTGGTTTTAACGTTGTTGTTGCTAACGACAACGCATAAAAACAGGCGCTTGTCCGTCTGTAGTGTGGTTATATTAAATACAAGAGAAAGAGAGTACTTTAAGAAATTAATATAGCCACTACAGTGACCATCAAAATGATGAAAAAAAATTGCCGTAAACAGTTTATTTTGTGACACCACGAAACAAACGATAGCGTAAAATGAAACGATAGATGTTTTTATATCGTCATCCGATATATATCGTTATATCTAACAGCCCTAATATAAAGTGTTGTAGAGTCACTCTCTGAAAACTAAATAATGTGAAAACACTGGATTTTACATGCCTAATGTTATTTTTTCACATCCTGAAGCATTTATAATAAGTGTATATTTCTATTTTATTAATTTAATGTAAGGTGTCAAATACCTAACAAACTGCTATTCCTCATGTGCACAATGTGTCTATAAAAATCAATCTGAAAAAGTTCTGAAATCTTAATTCAAAACATACTTTATAATAATTCAGTACTATCACATTTCAATGGAATAAAGACAAACTCTGCAGCAATACTTTGTCTAAACTTCAAAAAAGTAAAACGCCTAACATTTCCCACTTAACACCATCACAAACTGTTGTTGGCAGGTGTGTTGTTTTGTTTGCCAACTTATAAAATATTTTTCATTACTCTATAATGCGCTGACACCATCTCAAGCAGTTTTTTTTCATAGAGACCCAAGGGGATCTGACCTTGCACTAAAGGGAAATCACTTGATTCTATTACTAGTGCTTAATTAAACCTTAAATACATTTTGAAATCAAATGGACAAAAACTCTATAGTTTTGCCTAAAGGTATATTTTAAATCGTGAAAACAATACCATAAATTTGTAAAAACTAGTCGACTAATCACTTGAACTGACAACTACTAGTACACAAGAAAAAGAAGCTGCATGCATCCTCCAGGAGACAAAAAAAGATTATATGTTCTCTAAATGGGAAACACTGCACTAATATGATTTTTGAAAAGGTCTGACTGATCTTAAGGTGAGGCTGAGTTGTTGCCAGGCAACTGAGGGCTGGGAGCATAGAGATAGACACAGTCTGCCTAAAATGCAGGGTGCACAAAAGACCCACAAATATCATACACACACAGCTACACAGAGTGTGTAAAGGGGGAGACCAGCCAATCACAATTAAATACAGGGATTACCTGTCTACTCTATGTCTACTTTATAATTGTTGGGTCTACGATGAGGAACAATAAGAGCAAATATTGTTAGATTACACTAGAAAACAGCTGTAGTAAAGGGCCGATCGCTGCATACAGATGAGAGAGCAGGGAATAAAATGTCACACACTTTTGCCTCATGTGATTTTTCGCCTCTGTTCACATGGCAATCTAGAATTTTATATAAATATTAACTAACCTCTCGCTGCCTGGGGTGGTGATCCTGTAGAACCGGTGTCTCAGGTGATGCTTGTCTCCATGGTAACAGGTTGTGCAGAGGTCGTAATTGGTGCACTCTGCACATTTCCAGCGAATACCAATGATGGGCTGTTGACGGCAGGTGTCACACATGGTTCCATCATGCTTGATGCCTGAGGGAGCAGAATTAGTCGTAATTTAAACATAATAATGTGCACAGTACACATCGGTAATGTTACTGCAACAACTTAGCAGCACCTTGCTACCAACAATGTGCATGCTATCAGTTCAAAAAGAGACATATTCTTCATACTATTAAAAGAGCAAGATAACAGATTTATTAATATACTGGCAGTTGGATTTGTTTTTCCTTTACAGCTCCTTAAAATCTTTTCCCCTTCAGCATGTCCTTACAGGTTGATCAACAGTGTAAATTACTGCAGGAAACTGCTCCTTATCCAGTGACTAACCAGGGGGCGGATATGGGATGTCTGTCAATGGGACGTGTACTGAACGAAGTAATTGGATTGACATGTATTGCTATTGGTCCTTAAAATCACATCATGCTTCTAATCATTTACATAATTAGTACAAAAGTTTATCCAAGCAGTGTGAAGTTCAGAGTCATGATATGTTTACGACAGTGACTTATTTTCATACCTTCTATACAAAGCTTTCACTGCCTGT
Source organism: Astatotilapia calliptera (assembly GCF_964374335.1). Classification (NCBI taxonomy): domain Eukaryota; kingdom Metazoa; phylum Chordata; class Actinopteri; order Cichliformes; family Cichlidae; genus Astatotilapia; species Astatotilapia calliptera. The sequence goes on from NC_137439.1 coordinate 15,981,534, forward strand.
GTACAGACAGGATATAAATATAAATGGGGCAGTTCGTCTCAAATGGTGACCTTATTATATATTCTTAAAATATTTGTAAGTAAGTTGCTTCTGAGAAACACTGTAAAAAGCTCCCAAGTTAAGCCAAAAAAAATGAATACATTTTAAAAAGTCCCGTAGCTTGCAAACGGAGCACCCCTCTGTTACACTGTAAGCCACTTCCATGAGACTAAAACTCAGCCTGAAAGTGCGAGCAGAAGCAGGCAGCGGAAGTGAAGTTACCTGTTGGAGCACTGTCTAATATCCTCACGTCATAAGCTCCAGAACAACGGTAGTTGGCAGCCGTCCCGTTATCCCAGACAACCACCACCTCCTCTGGACTTTCAAAACTCCTAACGGTGCCGACATGACCCTCTCCTCCATCCTGCTTCCCCCACTTCCAGTCAGGTCCGCGAACCACTCTTGCTCCAACTCCTTCCATCATGGCTCGGTTATTCCTGCCGGTGGTCATTTAAGAAAAGATGTCGCAAAGGTACAACAATCCTTAAAAGTTACCAAGCTAGCACTCTTTGCTAGCCAACTATGTGTGCACTGGTAGAGAGTTTCCAAACGCAAGCGAGAGCAAGTCCTAACAGGAAGGCGACTGGAACAATCCACAAAGCTAGCCTGTTAGCTGTGTGTAGCTGTAGTTAGCTGCCCAAGAAGGATTCTGGATCCTCTCCCAAAAACTATTACAACAAGCTAGCATCAACCTCGAGCCAGTGGCGTCCAAGTGTTGCCTCTGGCAGTGAGGAAGTTAATACCCCAAAGTAGCCAACACCTAGAGCAGATAGATCTCAGTACTCAGCAAACTGCCAGTCCCTCTCCTCCAGTCCACACACTTGAATCCCACCTCTTCAACTTAGCAGGCTAGTGAGCGGAGTTGCTAGCTATCGCAGCTAGCAGGATAAAGCTCTCCTGGCTCCCTGTGGCTGGAGTGAATGTGCTCCTTTTCGATGTTGCTTGTCCTTATTATTATAGTCTGCGATGCAGAAAAAACCCTCCGACATGTATCCTTTATCACCTAGAGACGGTGCCATAGACTACTCTCAGAATAATCGCGTCGCCATTATAGTCAATCACCGCTCAGACAAGCAACAACTAGCTCCGGAGCTGGACGATAAAGCACGAAGACGCGAGGCTTGGAAAACAAGCGAGTCCAGCCATTGCGCATGCGCACCTGTAATACGCTCGAGCATATGGACCATCGCCAACTCATAATACATGTATTACCGATTATTACACGGTTTTTGTTTGTTTGGGTTTTTTTACGTTTTTTTATGCTCTTAACGTGTTTTTCTTTAACTATTAATTTTTTCTTAATTTTCTATTTTATTTTTATTGTGATTATTCCTCGTTTTTATTTATTTTGTTTTCGTGTTGGTTTCATTTTGTACATTATTATTTTTACTAAAATAATTTTAATACATGGCAATCATTTTGATACATATTATAATATCAGGGTTTTAAATCTTTTGGTGATGAACATTTATATAGTGCCATTTAATTGCTTCACTAATTTTCCAATCAGAATGACAATTTAAACTCTCCCACATTCTAATTTAAGTGATTTCACTAGTAAAGAACAACAACAATACTTATAATCATAATGACGATCATGATCATCGTTATTATTAGTAGTAGTAGTAGTAGTAGTATCTTTCAGCTTCTTCCTTTATTGGATTTCTGCCTTCATTTCACATCTCTTTAATCCTCATCTGTTACACAAACTCTCTGGATGTCCTCCTTCGCTGTTTCTCCCCTGCACATGTCCACACTATCTCAGCCTCTTTGTTTCTCTAACTTTGTCTCCACATTGTTCATCCTGAGATGTCCCTCTGAAGTACTCAAATTACCAATCCTGTCCATCCATTAACATCTTGAACGCTCTAACCTCCAGCTCTGCCTCCTGCCTTTTTGTTAGCCTCCCAGTCTCCAAACCAAACATCATAGGTCTCACTACCATATTGTAAAACTTCTTTCACTCTTGCTACTACCCTTCTGTCACAAATCACCCCGGACACTCGTCTCCACCCACTCCACCCTGTCTGCACTCTCTTCTTCGACTCTCTTGTGCTGTCTATTGCTTTGGATGGTTGTCATTTACCTTCATGCACGTTCAGATTTCCACCTGTCTCCCTCCTGTTCACACACATGTATTCAGTCTTGCTTCTACTGACTTTCAGTCATCTTCTCTCCGGTACCTATACCTCTCCCAGTTCTCTTCCACCTGCTCCCTACTCTCACTACAGATCACAGTGTCATTTGCAAACATAATGTACTGAGACTCCTACTTGACCACATCTGTTATTTCTACTGCACAGGACACTCACTGTCTCCATACATGTCCTGCACCACCCTCACATACTTTAGCGCCTCTCCTGACTTCCACATACAAGACCACAGTTCTTTCAGTTTTTTGATTTTTGGTGGGCTTTTTGCAGCCATATGAATTGACACGAATTTAGAACAAAATGGGATCCAACACACAGAAAATGCATAAGTCATGAATGGGTAAGTCAGAGGGCACCTTTTTTAATTGTTTCAACTGAGTAATAATATATACTGTAGTTATCAAGACACATATTGATTGTCCATTTATTTATTATGATTTTTAGAGTTTTTCTTTCTGTACAGTCAAATACCAAATATATTGATAGGATAGTGAAGAATTACTGAATGAAAACTAAGCTCACCAATAAAAAATGTTAAACTACATTTACCTACACTAGAACATATTTAAGGTAACTTCCATATTCATTGTAAGCAGTTTCAGCCTTACAGGTACTCATCAGCTTGTGTTTTCCTTGTATACAAAATTATGTACCAGATTGTCAAACTATTAAACTTTAATCACCCCAGATTACATTTTAAAATGTGAGATTAGATTATTTTTTAATTGTCTGTTTAAAAATTGAAAGGACTAATTCTCATATGAATATGTTCTACTTTATCCCAAAAACGTCTCTCGTGTTATTAGCGCGCTAGCTATTTTCATGGTGATCTAACATTTGTTTGTACTGGAGATTTTGTTCCTTTTTATTTACACTCCAAGTGAAAGAACAATTCTTTAAATGATTGCTCTCTTGGGTCCCGAGAGCAAAGCCTTCCATAGGGTACTGCAAGTAAAAAGTACTGCAATAATGAGCATAAACATGCACAGAAAACACAGCATCTCACACAATATACCAGTACTTTGTGTAAGCACTGTTTTTGAAAGGCTGTTTGATCAGGTCAGTTGCACAAGCTGAATGTACAAAATGCATTTATTCACAGTAAAAACATCTTTCTAAAAAATTTACATCATTTCATTTTTTATTTAAAGGTAATCCAAAAACAATCAGATTAGATTACACTGGTTTCCAATCCAGCTGAATATACATATTCAATATACTGAATGATTGTAACCCTTTGTGTGGCCCTTGGATCAAAAATGCTCTTTAAGCCCAGTGATTCCCTGTTTTTGGACTTGTGAAAAACTGAAAATAATAATAATAATAATGTATTGAAGTTTTTTTTTTTTTTAGCCCAGGTTGCCTGTCTGTGGGAATAGATTGGAAAACAGTTGCCATAAGTCCCCTCCAATTAAATTAAACTATACAAATTTCCACAAGGTAAACACCTCCACTGGTCCCCATGGAGGTGTGTACCCGCTGGGGCATTTGCCTGTTTTGCTTGGTAAGTAAATTAATTTCACCCTGTACTTCCACAGCAGTAAGTGTATTTTCTGGAGGTCAATGTGCACAGTGATGTTGCTGCTGTTTTTCCAAACACCTATTTATTGATTTAATTCGCCAGCTTTAGTTTCGCTTTAGTTTTTGGCTGAACCGTCAGCTTTCCAATCCCTGTGCTGCACTGCGGGTCTGTGGACTGCAGGGGGCGCAGGGATGATTCTGAGTTCCCTGTTCTGCATAGCCGGTCAAAGAGCGCCACCTGTCGCTGATACCTATATATCTCTGTCCTCATCGGGTCCCCTTGACTGTCTCCTTCACTGTGGGCTCGCAGGCACACACAGCCGCGTATCACCAGAGCTGGCCGCTGTCCTCGCAGTACCTGAAACACCAGGGACCTTGCAATGATCTCGCTGGACTTAAATTTCAACATTTTGACTCGGGACCTGTCGCATTACCTGGAGAACCAAGTGAAAGTTGGGCTGTTCGGTTCGGGAGTGGGTCTGTCTCTGGTGCTGGGCTTCAGCGCGGCGTACACCTGCTACTATTTGATCTCAGTAGCGAAGGTAATTGACATTAACTTAAGGGTCTGTGTCTTTTGAGGGGAGTCTTCACGGTATACGGCTTGTATATCACATAAATCCCCGTGTGCGGTGTGTGGTCTTTCGCGGAGAAGCATCTTAACTGCCAGGGACTGGTGATGGTACTCGGCGTAGGTGCTGATGGAGGTGTCTGTTAGCTGGCATCAGTTTAACTGGAGGGATAACGCCGCAAAGCAGCACGTGTACGTCGGATGTCAGGCGACGGAGCAAACACTAATCCGTATATAGACCCAAAATGGGTGTTATCCATATTAAAGTTTAGCTCGTATGTAACGAGAAAAGGACTGCAGTTAGACGTCGGCATTAGGGAAGCTAGGCTAGCTTTTACTGTAAGCTAGAAATGCCGGTAGAAGGTGTTATGTAACGCCCGCTGAGCTGCCGCCGTTCATTTGTAAAGGATGGAGACGAACAGCGTTCACTAAATGAATAAAAAGAAGCTTTTCGTGTGTGACTTTAGGGTTTGAATGCATAAATGTGGTTAAAATAAACGTGGATCTGTGAAATTGCCAGTCAGAATCTCTTAAAGCGGTGGTGTCAAACATGAGGCACGGGGGCCAGAACCGGCCCGCCAAAGGTTCCAATCCGGTCTACTGGAAGGGTGGAAGTTTTTCTTTTTGTTTTTTCACTTTCTTCTTCACTGTACTACACAGGGATGAAAAACGTATGGCTGTTTAAGTGTTGGTAGAGCTAAAGTTGTTTAGCATAAATAAAGATTAAAATACTGTAGGTTTTTTTTCTTGTTCCAAAAATCATTATTTTTTATTGTTTATTTTATTCTTAATTTGCATTTATTTATTTCTGCTTGTAGCAGAAGTCACTTGACCTTTGAATACACCAGAAATATTGTAGTTCTGTAACTTTTATTAAGTTTTTGTGACTCACAGTCTTGTGAGTGGCAAAGTTTCAATAAAATGTCCGTTTTGATTTTGTTTGGGGTTTTTTTTTTTGCCAAACTAACAAACACTAAAACTAAAGATATTGCCTTTATAATTTTATTTTATTTTATTTTAGTCAGTTTTTTTCACATCTAATTTTGTTTTGTTTAGATTTAATTACCTAGATTAACATTTGTAAACAACACATAAAAACCAATCACATCAAAATAATGCAAACAATATACACACACTTTCTTCTGCTTTCAGAGGTTTGATGGCTTGAGACAGAAAAGACAGTTTAGACCTATTTTTTGTGAAAGGGGGGGGGGGGGGTAATTGTGCTGTGGAGATGGTAGTAGTTTAAAGGAAGAGGTCTCATCACTCACAATGTTATTGTGAGTGATGAGACACACACACAGTCCGTATAAATGCTTTCTAAACTTGGTAATGCAATTCCCAACAACATGTAATGGAAATGTAATAAAACCTGTAGCTTAAATTGCTTTAAACTGACTTCCCCACCATAAGCGATGTGATACAACCACCAGGTACTATTTGTCAGTGGATCCCGGAGGTTGCTGGCTCTCAGTAGAGGAAAACCTTTAGCAGATTGAAATGGTTGAAAATATTTGTTTTGCAGCACAAGCTGGAATTGGGGAATGTTCGCCTTCAAATAGAAGTTGTGGCTCTCTGCTTTTGCACTGAAGGCAAACAGGATCTGTTTCTAGTTTGCACTACACTTTTCACCGTTTCACTACAGCTCGGGGACTAGCTGGCCAGTGTTTGTGGATAAATCTGCCACTTCCATTCAAACTACACCAGCTACTAAAGAAATACCTATAGCCATTTTTCCTAGTGAGAGGTGGTTGCCAGGGGGTGAGTGACTGGTCTTTAGACCTGCGTTGCCATGGAGAGTACCCGCAACTAGGGCTGCTCAATTAATCGAATTTTAATCACGATTACGATCTGGGCTTTCAACGATCATTAAAAATGACTGAGCCGATTATTAGCCCCTCCCTCATTTATCCGCGACACCTTAAAGGCCGGTCCGTGAAAATATTGTCGGGCATAAACCATCCGTGGCGCAAAAAAGGTTGGAGACCGCTGATTAAGAGGACCCGAGGGAAGCTCGGAAAGCTAAGCAGAAGTTATTTGGAGAGGAGAGTGACTGCTGTTGGTTGAAAAGAGAGTTTTCAACCAACACTATTTTATATTATTTTTTAAAGTCATTGTTAACCCTTTAAATCCGGTCAGAGCAGCACGCTCCGTTTTGTGTAACTATTTTTAAATCCCTGTAGAACCTGAACCCTGTAAGCTAGCGCAATAATTTGTTTTGCATATGAAACCAGAGGAGTTGTACTTACATCTTATGCCATCAGCTTGTCCTAGGTCACGGTTTCCTTCCACATAAAGCTTTGCAAAAATTGCATAAAAAGCGCTTGCAGGAACAAAAACGTAATATTCCAGAAACACGCTTTGCCGATCCGATCAGCTGTTCGTAACACTTCCCACATTGAAAAAGTCGTCAGCCCGAACTGTTGCATGTCCGCCATTTCCTGGCCGAAACCGGAAGTGACGTCATTTTCGCGGAAATGTAGTTTTTTACTTGTAGGCCTTAAAAGCCTACACTGGTCATGTTTGACTTTTCTGAATAGTTTCTGGGATGCTTAGAGCTCGAATTGCACTGCTGGAAATAGTTTATTTTTGATGCACGTGCTGTTTTCTTTGCAAATTTGCATCATAGGATTGTTTTTTTGTTTTTCCTGCAGTATATAAAAATTGGTGTATCTCCAAAATAAAACTATGAAGACACTCACAATAAGTTTCCTGTTGTTGTAAACTATTTTTTGCAACTTTTTTGTATTTAAAGTTTTGAGGGATAAACCTCTTAAATTTCTCCAAGTAGAAATATATGTAAAAAAAAACAAAAACGATTTTCAATTTTTTTTGTAATTTATTGCACTTTTTTGCAATTAATGTAGTTACTATGGACTTAATGCATACATATTATTAAAATATGGGCTATAACAGTTATTTAGCAACTTGAAATGCTCCCACAAATGGCACTACAGCATGTAAAAAAATAATATAAGCTCTGGCGGACTTGGTTCTATAGTAGGTCTTAAAGGGTTAAATAAATATCGTCAAATAATCGAGATCTCAATTTCAGTGAAAATAATCGTGATTACCATTTTTGCCATAATCGAGCAGCCCTACCCGCAACCTCCAGCAACCACTTTTATACCCTAAGTCAGGGAATGCAAATTGTGTGTGTGTGTGTGTGTGTGTGTGTGTGTGTGTGTGTGTGTGTGTGTGTGCGCGTGTTTATTTCTTTACATTAAAAGGTTGGTTATTATGCAGTTGTTTAACTAGGCCAGCTCACTTGAGATTATATTGGGCCATGTGTGGCCGATGAGTTTGACACCCGTGACTTAATGCAAAGTAAGCAGCTTGTTTTGCTTGAACGTGGTTGTGCACATTAATCATGCACAACTGTAGGTTTATGCACTCATAAAGCAAACTCTGTCACAGTTAGATCTGTATTGGTCTGTATTAGATGTGATTTGATGATAATGAATATATTTAGATTTAGCTTTACCGCATGTGACAGTAAATTTATTATTACAGTAATGGGTCTATTATTAAGACTAAATAACAGCACTTTAAATTAGTCCTGTAGGGAGACGAAGTCTCTTATATGATTTTAACCTGTGCCATCCTACATTCACGTCTGTTTTGCAGAAGCCACAGCTGATCTCTGGAGGTAAGAAGTTCTACCATTTTCTGAGGGAGCAATGTCCAGTAGTGTCAGAGACCTACTACCCCACCTTTTGGTGTTGGGAGAGCCGCATCCAGACTCTGCTGAGACCTTTCGTCACAGCCAAACCGGGGGTCATCTACAGAAAGTAAGTCCCCGCTGTGACTGATGTGCCAATTGTCACTTTCATCCTCTAAGCTTATATTTTATTTCTCCTTTGAATCAATTTTGTTCCGCAAGAGATTTCAGCATTACTAAATGTCAGGGAAAACATTTTGAGTATTTTGCTGCTGACTGTGCTTGGCTTTATCAAACTTGCTCACTGAGAAATTGCTGTTGGTCGTTCTTTCCAGTGCCACAACTGGAAACAAATCCGGCTCTTGTTCTTTGCCAATCTCCAAAGCCCAGAGGAGAAAGAGATCCTTTGTGTCACCGTGCTGGCTTGGTCCGCCAGGCCTGCTCCTTGGAAATGTTCATTCTGCTGAAGATTAATTGGCACTGCATTCCCTACCCCCCACATATCTCAAGATATGAGATTAGAATGAGTGAAGACAGATTTGGTTTTAATTATAACACATGTATAACTTATTTATTTGTTTTCACTTGGGGAAAAAAAGACCCTCATTTTTCACGTACATGCGTTTTGCCCAAGTCTGTGTGTTTATAACTGTAAACTGTACAACTGATCTGATGTCCTTATGTTTAGGTGTCTGTACCATGTACTAGACATTAGAGTAAAAGACAAAAATACAATCTTTAATATTCTTTTTCCTTGTTTTCTTAATTCCTTACATAAATCCACAGCTGATTTTGTTTAAATATGACTTTTAATTCAAGGGAAACGGTAAAGAATTAAGAACTGTACACTATTAATCTGCCACAAGGACTTTGACACTGCCTCTGCTTTTCACAGAGATCTTTGTCAAGGAGAAAAATGCTCCCATAATGCCCCTGGGTGTACAGATGCTAGTGGAGGCCTGTGCTACCGCATCAAACCTAGAAAGACTGATAGTTGCATTCACTCAAGTTATTATCACATGGCCTCCGGGGACAGCAGGACACTCCTCCTATAATGAAGTTATACAAGGTTGACCCAAGGACGGACAGCGTGAAAGATGTCCGATGTATCGTAGGCTGTCTGGGTGAAATTCCACTCAGCTTGTTGTCATAGCTGGGGATTAGCACCACGGACTCTGCTGGTTTCTCCGAATTGGCCTTTCTTGACTTTAAAGTCTCGCCTCAGGTGCATATTTCATGGCCGTTCTGTAATTTCACGCTGTCTCTCTTAACCGCCGGACGGCCAAGTTGGGCTCAGCGGCTGTCGCGTGTGTGCGTTTGTGTGTGCGGAGCAGGTTTAAAAATGCACCGAGACTGAATTACATCATCTGCCACGCACGGGTTGTGCATCCACGAAATTGATTAGCTATAAGAACCCATTGGTGCAATGGCCTCCTCTTTATTTGAATTTGCTCTGTGTTGCAGAGTCTGCTGACAAGGTGCTCGCAAGGGAAATGAGGCAGCTGTCAGTGAGTGTTGTGCTCACATATCCAGTCCCCACTTTAGCAGCGTGTGTAACGGATGCAATGAAGTAATCCCGTTACTTAAAAGTATTAATTGTGATGTGAAAGAAGAAGTGGACTATTTCCACTGTTTTTATAGCTATTTCATTAGCAGATATGCTTTTTAATTCAAATTTCACACCAGTGTTGTCCCATGCTTGTGTCTGACTGTATATATACTGTATATATACAATGGATGAAACGAAGAAGACGATATATACAGGCGCACAGAGTGATCATTGTCAGGAAGACCGGTGTTGCTGACTTGCGTGTCCTTCTCGTCTCTGCAGTGAGCTCATTAAAGCAGCAGATGGAGGACAGATCTCTTTGGATTGGTTCGACAACGATGACAGCCTTTCTCATCCCGACCCTGCCACCAGGCCCACAGTCCTCCTCCTCCCCGGTCTGACTGGCACCAGCCGAGAGTCCTACATCTTACACATGGTCCAACAGAGCCGGGATCTGGGCTATAGGTGGGTGGTCTTGGCTGAATAGCCTGGCTGACTCAAAGAACTGACAATTTCTCTGCTTTATGTTCTAATTTGCTATCCACACAGACTGCAGATTTCATGTCCAAATAAAGTGAAAGAACTTTCACTGGCTTTCATGATTGCAAAGTAAAATCTGCAACCAGTTCTATAGTGCTTTTGCAAGATTTTTTATACCTTTATATAATGGGTCCATGAGTGACAGGGGCTCGGGGTTATTTGAGGTGAAATCACAAATAAAGTGGGCAGCTAAGCTCCGTGTCGAGAGCTGCTTTTGTAAATAGCCAAATGTAGCCCGAGCTTGAAGAGTTGCAGAGGGAGGCACTTTTTTCCCCCTCCACTTTCCTTCATCTCCAATAGGCCCTGTCTATGTTCTCTCTGCACTCATTCTTTCACACAGATTTGGAAAGGCATGGGAAGAGAGCCGGCAAACTCAGCATCTTCCACCCCTCTCCCCTGTCTGTGTAGCTTAATTAATTACAGCTTATCCGGGTACAAGCTTTGCAGCTTAGCCCGGACCAGCCTCCGAGTGTATGCTGCAGCGTGTGTTTAAGCACTCCACCACCACCACCACCACCTCCTTCTCCCCCCTCCTCTCGCCCAGCACCCTGTACAGCTCTGCCCTGCTGCTGCTGCTGAGTTATGCCGATTATAAAAACAGCAGGTCTGACTCCAGCAGATAATAGATGACTGGCGAGATGCTGATGCCTTTGCTTTGCAGTACAAACACAGTTCCTTCACACAGCTGTGCCTCCCTGCGCACTTCATCGTATACACAGTTCATTTCTTTTATGTAAGAAATGTTTGTATAAAGAAATCTGGGCTGTTGCTTTCATTTGGACGTGAGCTTTTATAGGCTTTTGATTAACTGTAAAATCCTGAAATTGGAAGGAAATGTAAAAAATAAGCCATTTACTAGCGATTTAGCCAGTTTGAAATCTGAAGTTGGTTAGTTTACACCAATCGAAGGCACATTTGAGGATGTTTTATCAGCAAACTTTGGATTTTCTTCTGGAAAGCTGAGTAAAAGAGCTAGTCAGTGGTTGTTTAATGCACTAATCAGTTCAGATCTCCTTATATTACATACACATGTACAACATAGACAATTACTTTGCAACATGCAGTTAGTTTTTATAGTAATAAATCCAAATATTATGTATAAAATGTCAAGAAACAGCACTACATTCTCGACAAACTCAATCTAATATATTCAAAATGTAACATTTACCTGCTGCCCATTAAATTTGACGGTGATTATTAAAATTATATATGTTTTGTGGATTTCAGATGCGTGGTTTTCAACAACAGAGGAGTTTCTGGTGAAACATTACTGGTAAGATCTGTTCCAACACGTGTCAAAGATTTCATTCTTTTTTTTTTCTTCTTTTTCGTCCGTGAGCGCCGTCCATGTTCACAGCGTCAGACACGACTGTTTAGGACAGCTGACCTCCCTGTAGAGTTGCTCTTTTTCTTCTGTTGCACACGTGTCGCAGAGCCCACAGGGAGCCTCAGTGGACGCCGAACAGACAATGTTGCTGCACAGCAGGGATTAAGTTACAGACAGATACTGTATTTTAATGCCGAGCCACAGAAATATGAGCTCGCCAAACACGTGCTGTCCCGACACCTGGCTTAATCTCTCCTCTTGCACTCGGGTATATTGAGCTAATACAAATTAGCTCAAACTTGGATATTGTATTCCATGCACATTGCATTTAATGGCTCCACTCTCTGCACTCTCTGCATGTCTCTGCTTTAGAATAGAGATACCGTCTACTACCTGCTACATTTACTATCACCATTGCATAGAGATTTTAGTCAAAGTGGTGTTTTATCACCTGGAGAGAGTGCACAAAATCAAACCTTCAGATTTGAAACAAGAGCAAAGGATCCAGTGTCACTGTGTTTGATTGGGGTTTACATCCAGAACTCAGTTGGTTCAGCTGTTATTACATTTGAGCTGGACCCTGTAATCCTGGCACCGTACCAGGTCGTTGGGGCAGTTTTCTCCCTCTGTCAGTGGAGAAAATGGTGCGATATTCAGTGCAAATGCTTTAGCACTTGTATGCTTCTCTGTCCAGTAAGTGTGAATATCCTCCATTGTTCAACCAGGCCAGTTTTTCCAAATGGCCCACTGTGTGAAAGATGCACACTGATACAAAGATTATCCCTAAGTGCTATAGCCCTATTTCCAGACCTTGAGAAAACGCCTATTACATTACACTCTCCTGTGGAGTTGCTTTGCAGTGAATATGTTCACTCTGCTAAGTCTGTTCCCCTGAGACATTATTAATTTGTTGTTTTGTTATATATTCAATATAAAAATAAGCATAGTAAGATCTGGTGGCCTATTAAAGTTCTGCTCTTGTCCAGAACTATTAAAGGAAGCATAAGAGAACAGAAAAGCAGGAATATAGTTTGCCTGAGCTTCTTCTTGAATCCTAATGAGCAGCCTTGGAGAGCTGAGAAACTGGACTTGTTAAATAGGCTCCTTCAAGTTAGAGCAGGCTTGTTTTAAATGTTAAGTAGCCTGCACTGAGTGATAACACTGTTTCAAGTCGAATAAAATGTCACCCCCACATACACAGAACAGCATTCTTATCATACTCAGAAATTGCCAAATAAACAATAATAATGAGTCTCAGAAAAATGGGTTATCCTGTGCTGGCCTGCTAAAACATTTTTTATGTAGATACACAGCGTGAACAGGTAAATGTGAATCCACTTTTCATGGCTTTATAGAGAGGAGATTCTCGTGGTCTACTGAGCAAATGACTGAAGGTTTCAATAGAGTTCACTCACTGGATACTTCATTATGTACACCATGCTATTACTGAATTGGAATGCCCTTTGCCTTCAGAGCTACCTTAGATTCAATAAGGTGCTGAAAATATTCCTTAGAGATTTTGGTCCATATTGTTGTGATAGCATCACCCAGTTGCTGCAGATTTATTTACTGCACATCTTTGGTTCCATCACAGGTGCTTTATTGGATTGATACTGACTGTTAAGGGCATTTGAATACGGAGAACTCTGTGACATATTAAAAAAAACCAGTTTGAGATGATTTAAGCCTTAGTGATAACACGGTGCGTTATCCTGCTGGAACCAGCCATCAGAAGAATGGTACACTGTGGTCATAATGGGATGTACATGGTCAGCAACAATACTCTGGTAGATTAGGGCATTTAAACAACACTCAGTTGTTACTAAGGGGCCCAAAGTGTGCCAAGAAAATATCCATATTATCATGAGATCACTGGCAAAAGCTTGAATGATCGATACTAGGCAGGACGTATCCATTGCTTTCAACTCATCAGACCAGGCAACACTTTTCCAATCTTCTGTTGCCCAATTTTGGTGGTCCCAATGGGAGCCTCTCTTTCTAGTTCTTATCTGAGAGGAGTGATAGTCATTGTGGTCTTCTGTTGCTGCTGTAGCCCATCTGCTTTAAGGTTTAACATGTGTGTTTAGAGATGCTGTTCTGCATGCCTTGTTATTTGAGTAGCTGTTGCCTAAATGCCAGTTCAAAGCAGTCTGGCCTCTGGACAAACATTTTCACCCAGAGAATTGCAGCTCATTGGATATTTTCTCTTTTGAAGGCCCTTCTTTGTAAACCCTGGAGATGGCAGTGTGGAAAAATCCTAGCAGATCAGAAATTTTTGAAATACTCAAACCAGCCTTTCTGGCACCAACAACCACATCACATTCATTTAAATCACCTTTCTCCTCTATTCTGATGCACAGTTTGAATTTCAGTATGTCTGTGGACTGTCAGCCTGTCTCCATAAAATCCTTTAGAAGAAACAGCTGCTCTACCAAACTAATAAACTGTAATGTCATCTAAGTTTTTACTATACTAAGTTTCCAGTTTTCACTTTTGTTGGGTCTTCATCGTGGTTTTGACAGAGACAAAGAATCAGAAAGGCAGGAGTGACTGTGTTATGTTGCTGTCATACCCAGACCCCAAGGACCTACTGTGCAGCCAACACAGAGGATCTGGAGACTGTTCTTGAACACATCCAGAGGGCCTATGAAGCTGCTCCACTCATGGCTGCAGGAGTGTCCATGGGCGGGTAATGGAGCCACTCTTTACAAGCTAGCTTGCACATACTGCTAATAAAAGTCAGAATAAACATTAAAGCTACTTTTCACGATGCAGCTTTAGTAAACTGTGAGATATTGAACATTTACTGTGTGTTGGGGACATGTCAGTGCTTTGTTTTATTATTTTCCAGTTGTCTGCCAAATAATGTGTTTTTTATTGCACAACGGTAATCCTCTGAATTGGGGGATTGGTCATTCAGTTTCCCTCTGTCCCTTCATCTCTCCCTCTCTCCATATTCAGGATGATGCTGGCAAACTACTTGGGGCGCAAGGGCCGGGAAACCTGTCTGAAAGGGGTCGTGGTCTTCTCAGCGGGCTGGGATGTGTTTGAGTGCACCGCTTCACTGGAAAAACCCCTGGACCGTTTCCTCTTCAACTCCTACCTCACCAGCTGCCTACAAGCCTCTGTGCACAGGTCAGCCAGGGCCAGAGCAGGGATTAACACAGCCACTAAGTCACTGCCAGTGCTAGATTCTAAACAGAGGCTTGAACAACTGGGTTTCAAATATTTATGTTTGGTTTGCTCATTTAAAAGTTGTGGGGGGGAGGGGTATGCTTTATTATTTGTTAGGTGATGAACAAAACATTTAAACAAAGCCTGACTACATATCCACAATATATTCCTACTTGTGTGTTAATATGAGCAATGACATATACATATATATATATTTACCTAGTGCTGCCTCATCATTTTTCTTATTGGATATCACTGAGTTTTTCCTAAGTTATTGTGTTAGAAGAAGAAGTAAAAGAAGATATTTTTTATTAATCCGGTTAGAAAATTTAATTAAAACTAAATAGCTCAAATACGTAGACTAGTGACAGCTCGATAAATTACAATATGACAAAACAAATATTTTAATAAGGTAAAAGCCTAATCGGAAATCAATAAATGCTTAATCATACTTAAGTAAATAATAATTATGATGATGTAGTGGTTTGCGCTGTTGCCTTCCAGCAACAGGGTCAAAGGTAAAGGTCAAGGCTGAACCACCTTTACATGGTGTCACTCTGGGTAATCGAGACTTCCCCTCGCTGTCTCACTGTCATTTGCTGTGTCAAATGCAGGATGGATAAATAGCTGAGTGTAAACCTAAAGAGCACCTTTATTGCATTGATGATGATGATGATGATGATGATGATGATGATGATGATAGTAAATCCAGAAATCCAGACTAATAACAGACTAAAGGACTAATAACTGATTTAATAGCCAGGGACAACACAAGGGTGGATTGATAAACACTGAGGAGAAGACAGTGCTATTTCTACACATGAGGGTAATTAGTAGAAGTGGACACAGCAGGGTCATGAGGCACATGTGATTGTAATGAAAGACATTGAGGCATGAGGTGAAGTAAAACTAAACACAAAACACAAGTGAGAAATAACGCCTAAGATAAGGCAGGAAGTGAGAAACAATAAACAGGGAAACGCAGACACGGGACTGAACTAAACGAAGAAGAATTGACACAAACGCAGAAGACGGGAAACACTGAGGAAACAAATGAAACTGGAAAAATAAATTATAACAAGAACTAAAGGCTCCAAAAATGCTAGAGAATAAATTAGGATCAATAGTCACCATTATGAACAGCTAATGAATTCAATGCCAAAAGTTCAAAAAGCCACAGTCCAGAATTAATAGATGGATAAAAATATTCTTATATAATACACAAATGACATGCACAAATGGCATCTTCATGTTGCCTAGCAACTGCAATTTTTTCTAGCATTTATGCAATTAACATTTAACAAAAGCATCAACTCATTTAGATCCACAAAAGTTGAATTGAAGCTGCCTAGCAACGGGCTAAAACGGCCCATTTTTCGCAGCCTCTACAACCCCCACGTTTTTTACTTCTCTTGATGCGAATGAGAATATCAGTTCATGCTTATTTTAAATAAATATAACTGATATTAGCTTATCATCAAGCCAATTGTGTTCTTTAGAATATTGCTATTTAAGACAAATACTGATGACAACGTTTGCACATCTGAAACCGGGATCATGCTGAGAGGAAATGAAGGCTATGTGTGAGGAGCTGAATTTCATTAGCAGGAGGAATGTTCTCATATCGATGTTGATGTTTTATTGAAAAAAGCTTTTTTGAATTTATCTTTTCTTTTCCGGGGTAGATTATTATATTGTTACAACCTTGTCAGCATTTCTGGGGAATATTTTCAAATGCAAGTCATGTAACCTAACAGCAGTTAGTGACCTGTTTTTTGTTTTTGTTTTAAATCTGCCCCGCAGGCACAGACCAGTGCTCGAAAAATGTTACGACATTGATCATGTCATGAAGGTAGGGGATTATTTTCAGCGGCGTTAAGCCATGCCAATTTCATTAAATAAAGTAGACCGAATAAATCGTTTTACCGCATTCCCACAGGCAAGGACCATCCGAGAGTTTGACGAGAGGTTCACCTCCATAATGTTTGGTTATCCTACCAATGACGACTACTACCGCGATGCCAGTCCTGTCCACAGGCTCAAATCTGTGCAGGTGCCAATGCTATGTCTCAACGCTGCTGACGATGTCTTTTCTCCATCTCACGGTGAGTCTCCAGTCCAAAGTCCAGTTCATGGGTGAAAATACTTCAACTACGTGAACTAATGATAACATTCTGGCATGTCATGTAAAGACATTGCACAGAGATTAAGCAAAAAAAACCAAAACAAAACAAAAAGTGAATTCTGTGTTTTGTTTGCAGCCATTCCAGTGGAGGCAGTGAAACAGAACCCTAACCTGGCCATGCTCATTACCCATCACGGCGGCCATATTGGTTTCCTGGAGGGCCTGTGGCCACGTCAGAGCACTTATATGGACCGAGTCTTCAAGCAGTTTGCAAAGGCGGTCATTGAGCAAAGCAACCAACTCAAAGACCTCTCCTGATAAGAAGATGTAACTGATGTTCTAGTTTTACATTTTTATTATGTCTTCTTGATACATTCTGTCCTTTATTTCTTCCATTTTAAATCCCATTCTTGTTTTTTATACCTTATTCAGCCCTTTCTGCAATACATCTACCTTTTCCTCTCTACCAGACCAGTTCTGCAGTTTTTCTTTCTTCTGATGACTTCTTCTATCCTTGCCCTCCATAGGTCTGTTCTATTTTTGCTGCCACAAGCAAAAAAAAAAAATCCTCATTCTTTCTCATTTTAAAGGGCACATTTTATTGAATGCAGCATTTGTGTTGCACTCAGCATTAATTTATTGATTCCATACAGTTAAAAGTCTGTAGTCCTGCAAGCAAAGCTGTTCATGTCACAGCTGAAATACTGAATCTGTGCCCATTTGTGCATTAGCTAGCTAAAGAATTATGTGATTACCGTGTGCAATCATCAGTACTGTACATGAGATTCCAATCATTTTTGTTTATGAAGCATCCTCTATTGCTTTTATCATGAAGACATCTGTAGGATTTTAGCCCTCAGGGATTTTTTTTTATTTCCTTAACTTCATTTTCCTTAACTTCTTTCCCTCCTTTGTACTTTCTCAGTTATTCTCCTGGAGTTTGAGTTTTTCTAAGTTTACGTCCACACAAAGTTATTTATTTTCTTCTAAAGTAATAGTTTCATATTTTTGTCTTTTGAGTTGTGAAGCTTGAATTGACTTTCTTTTAAATATGATGCTAATATCATGAGATGAATAGCTTAAAGATTGGAAGCATAAAGATTGGAAGCAGAGGAAAGCAGCGCCTCTGAAGCTCTAAATAAAATGCAGTGCCGTGAAAAAGTATTTTCCCTCTTCCTGAGTTCTTAGGTTTTTTTTTTCATATTTTCATACTTCAGATCAGCAAAATAAATTTTAATATTTAACAAAGATAACCAGAGTAAATACATAAAAATCTGTGTGATGATCTGAACCATGTAAGTAATGTAATTTAATAAATGTGCAAAAAAATAAACAAATCAGGAAGAGGGAAAATACTTTTTCTCTGCATTTTAGTGTAATGTTACTAAGGGATACTTCCCTCTCGTTGCCAGGAGAAGAATTGTCACGGGAGAGGAGTACCCACAAATTAAACATGAAATTGCAAAGCTCTTATATTTTGGCATAATTTTTGTCGCTGTTAATAAATAATCAGAAAGCACTCATAAAGAAACGTAAGTCCTCGAATGCAGTAGTTTGAGCTCGCTGCATAGTAATTACACATTTTAAAGCAAAAAAGTGCAAATTTAATTGGTTTTTATCTTATTTATTTATTTATTTGTTGCATAGTTGACATTTTGCTACATCAGATGGTCTAAAATAAGTATTAAAATATAGGTTTGCCTAAAATCTGTCCAATAATAATAAGTACTCACCTTTACCACACACAGACAGATAATGTAGTGCCTGGACTAAAGCTTTGTTTCTTTTACCTCTGAGTTGTCAGAGGTAGGAGTGACGCCACTCTCGAGTTGACCGTTCCAGCTGTAGTAGTAGTACGTGGAAAATATCGTATTTTGGGTTATTTCCAAATTTTTTGTAGTTTATAATTTTGACTTCTCAGATGCATAACTCATAATTTTTGAGTTATTAAGTAATTTAGCTCCCCCCCCCCCCCCAAAATTAAAAAATAAAAAGCTTGTGTAGAGTTCAAATTGGAAAGTCCTACATCAAAGTTGGGATTTCCAACTCTTCAGTTGGAACACAGTATATTTCCTAGTCTCATGAGTGACTTTAATGTGTTTGGTTACCCGTGTAACCCTGGTTCTCTGAGGTATCTCATGATAAGATATGCCCTCCGACGTAACGAAAAGCTCCACTAGCACAAAGTCCTTCTACGATCTTAATTGCTGATCTATTTGGTTCAAGTCCACTGGATGTCTTTGTCATCAGTGCGTGCGAACATCTGTGTGGGCATCTGCGTACCTGCCTGTTTTTTGTGACTGCACGGAGTCGTCTGTGAAGAATTTAAATAACAGTGGACCAGCTACCCATCTATCCCAGGCAGTGGGCATAAAACAGACTTCAGAGAAGTGTAACAGAAAAAACTACGCAGCTATTGAGTCTCGAACTGTAAATCAATGTCCATCTCTGCAACAGAGTATAATCAATGCTTAAAGCCTAGGTTATGCTCTGTTAGTTCATTATCATGTAAACTGTCTGCAAAAAGAATAGGCAGACACACGGACATCCACAGAAACCTGCTAACCATCTGATGACGAAGGGCTCATTTATAATAGCCCTTGGCCTCAATGTATAAAAGCAATGTATATTTGTCAGTCCGCTAGTTGAGGCTGCCATTTTAATAAAAAAATTTTTAAAAAACAGGAAAAGTCTACCTAAATCAACCTGTTTTAGAGCTTTACAGGGATAACCAAGCTGAGTTAGTTTCCCCCTTCTTTCATTCTTTATGCTAATCAAGTAACCGGCCTCTGGCTGCAGCTTCATATGTAGCAGACCGAGAGTGGAGTGGTGTCAGCCTCCTTATCTATCCCACACTGCGAAATCGAACAAGCATATTTTGAATTGTTCCTGTCTGTATGTCTCCTGCATGCACTTTTATTTTGACTCATTCTTCCATTCATGCACCAAATAGTTTTACGACATGGAGACAAATTCATCAATGACGAGGAATGTAAAATTGCACTATGTAAGTTGAAAAATTCCTTAATGCAAAGCACTTCATTTCATGAGAAAAATGAAAGTGCATCCCAAAGGTTGAACAGAGCAAATGAGAGTATGGAAATTTCACAAGGTTTTCTTTCTTCAAATGTTGAAAACGAGTCCTTAACGTAGGTCTGAGGGTGCTAGACTCAGTGGATGTGAATGAAATAATGCACACGGTGACTGAAAGTGTTAGATGTTGCTTTACTAAATGCAAAGCCTGGTTTCCAGTCATTTTTTGTTTTCTTTTGCCAACAATGATCAAGGGGCTGGCTACCATGTATGAGTTAGTATCAGTGAAACAATCAGATCTGACTGGAAGCCAGACTTTCAGTAATGCACTGCGTGAAGGATTTTTCCTGTTCCTGTGGAATTATTATTTTTGTGTTTGTTTGTCCTACCAAGTGTCCATTGTGCAGCATGTGTCTTATCAGTGTCATCATGTCCTGAACGTTAACACCACTTTGTAATATGTAGCACAAAGGACATGTTTGTCTGTTCATAGGATTCATTTCATTTTTTTACACTGTATAAAAAGAAGAAAATTAAACATTCGGTTTAACATGTGCGGCAATAAAGAGTTTAACTTTAAAACAATGTCTCGATATAAGTACTAGTATATACGGATTATCAACATGAGTGTAATATGCTGTATTTAATAAATAAATAAACAAATTCTAAGTCATTTTGGCTCCTGTCTCCAGATTTGTTTCTTTTTTCTTTCTATTCTTTTAAACTTGTTTTTTCTGTAATAATTACATTTAGAACACAAAGTTGGATAGCCTTCCCAAGAGTCGCGTGAGACTG
Organism: Astatotilapia calliptera; assembly: GCF_964374335.1. Taxonomy (NCBI): domain Eukaryota; kingdom Metazoa; phylum Chordata; class Actinopteri; order Cichliformes; family Cichlidae; genus Astatotilapia; species Astatotilapia calliptera. Next base: position 16,002,019 of record NC_137439.1, read on the forward strand.
CCTTCATCATCGTCCTCTGACGCCAGGACATTTGACAGTCCACCATTTGAGCTGGCTTACTGCGTGACCACTGTGTCACCAAAGGGTCACACTGTCTCTCCTTTCACGCCATCGGATTGGGATTTGGGCCTTAGAATTGACTCGCTCCACACTCATGAGCTTAGCCGTTGATAGGATGTGATCCACCAAAAGCCAACTGTAATCCGCCAGCACTCCACTTCCCCACAGACCAAGCCCTCAATAAGCCCACAGACAGATGAGCTTCGGTTATATGAAAACCTGTGATTAATTAGAGTAGACTGCCAAGAAGGGTGAGTAATTTTGTCTATCTATCTAATATAAATGTCCCACTTTGGACTTTACCCTCCGTATCTGATCCAATTGTTGCTTTTTCTTGACATATCTACTGGGATTGCCACCAAAAAAATTTAAAAAGTGGCAAATTTCATATACATACATATCTCTGAAGCATAAGCAATAAGCATGTTTGTGTGTGCTTGTTTCTTCTTCTACACAGTCATGAGTTGAGCCCCAAACTTGGCACACAGGTGCATAATAGTCCCCTGGTGGTTTTTTATCTACAGTAGATATTATGGCATCATCAAGTTGCCTGGCAACCACATAGCAATGGGCTAAAATGACATGGTTTTAGCATTTGTGCACCTGTAACGCCTTATAATAGCATCATATCGTTTTTATTCTGTGACAATAACTTCTCATTTATATCCACAAAAGCCATCTTGTTGCCTGGCAACCACCTAGCGATACTCTACTTATTTTTTGGTCTTTATTCACCTGCAACGCCTTGCAAAAGCAGCTCATCGTTTCAATTTCACCAAAAACATCTCATTTGTATCTTTTTGTTTTACTTTTCTTCAGTTTAACCATTACACAGTCTTCATAGGTCATGATTTAACAAAGTATTGTAATATTCTGACATTATTAACTGGATGACTAATCCTTAATAATATTTCAAAGAGCAGGAAGAGTATATTCTTTAGGTTTTACGATACTGTTTTGGAAAAACAGCATCTATCCCCCAACAGCATGCCCTTTTTTACCTAAGTCATGAAAACACAACAGTAATGATGGCTTTAATATATTTTATTGAAAATGAAACTTGGAAGAACAGTTAGGAGTTATTATTATAACCATCTATAACCATTACAACCATTAAACTCTGTCCTCAGGGCTATATCATAAAAAATATTCATACCTATCATTAACCATTCCATTATTTATATTAATTAAACCCAGAATAAATGCTTTCTAATTTGGGTATTGGTTATTATCTATTGATTGGTATCCATGGGTGTGGCCAGGAGCAGCAAATTTGCATTTAAAGCTACATGCACCTGTGAGCGATCGGTGAGGTATTGCTGAGCTGAAACTTTGAAGATACATTCTGGGAATATGTGAAACTTAATTTAAGCTGATAAAATGGGCTACAGTAGGAGAGAGAAATGATTTAAATGCATTTAATCTTCTGACCTTGCAGAATTTGGAAAAATATCACCTCAAAGCCCAAATTAAACAATGAAACCAAACAAGAAAACTGTGTACCACAGGAAGCTAATAGCACTGTAAATTAATAGCCTTAAAATAGTGAGTTACCCCTCTGACATCTTTGCAAGCATCAGATTTCAAACACATAAAAATCATTTAAAACTTTTCCATGAAGAACAATCATGAGGTGCCAGAATCAGCATCCCAGGCGCCCTTTCATGCCTTTACTTTCTTATCCAGTCCTGACAGCCGCTGGCTGAAAATAGCCTTGTGTTATATCACACAGAGGTTGTAGGTTGATGGAAAGCCTGCTCTAATATTACCTCACAGGAGCTGAAATAGTAATGTCCCTGGACCAACAATGCCCCTGTGCCCTGACAGTGATGATGCCAGAAAGAGCCCAGCATTCATTATGAAGCTATTTCTCTTCTTGATAGTGAGAAAGGTCATTGTACATTATTCACAACAAAGATACAGAGGTGCTGAGATGGAAAAAAAAACACATCAGGAGAGATGTTGCTTCGGAAATAAACAAGACCCCGGGGTTTACTCTTGCAGAATAAAAAGATCTGGCATTGTGTGGATGAGAGTGAGGATACTGTTAATCACAGGCTAAAGACAGGGAGCCACATGCTTGAAGAACCCTACTTAAACTTTGTATCAGTCCACTTGTCTTCAAAATACAACATGAAAGCATCAAAACCAATGGAAATCAGAGCTTATAGAATTCAAACATGCAGCCCAAATGATAAGAAGTAATGAAGGAGTTATACAGTGATCAGAAGTTTCCATACACTCATCATGGGTATTTCTTTGAACTGTTCTTTTTCCAGTATGTATACATACATATAGGATCAAAAGTATACATACACTCCCAGCAATATATTTGATTAAATGTCACTTAATCAAATGTTCTTGCTGGATAGCTGACGACTCTTCTTGGCAGAATTGGCAGAGTTCATTTCAACTGGTTGGTTTCATTGCACAGACCCAGCTTTTAAGCATAGTCCACAAATTTTCAACGGGGCTGAGGTCGAAATATTCCAAAAGCTTCATGTTATCCTGCGTTATCTATTCCAAAATCAGTTTTGATGTATTTGGGATCATTGTTCTGTTGGAACATCTGATTGTGTCCAAGTTTCAACCATCAAGCTGTTGATTTGAGGTGAAGTGAAAAATCATTCCATCACTTTCTGCAATGCATCAGTACAAGTGTCAAAAAAATAGTCCCAGACCATGATACTGCCACCACCATGTTCCACAACCGGAACGCTGAAAACTTTACTCGCTCCGGTCCTTGTTTTGGCAAATTTCAGTTGAGCTTGAAGGTGTTGATTTGGAAGTACGAACTTCTTTCTTAGTCGGCGCCCTCTCAGTCCATGCCAATGTAAATCTCACTTCATTGTGGACAGTGATGCTGGTGTTTCAGCAATTTCCAGTTCATGGCTGGCTTGAGGCTTAGTGGTTCTTTGGTTGTTCCTAAACATCTTAACCAATTTCCTCCAAAGGGTGACAGTCTGGCTCTTTGTCCAGACGTTGGCAAGGCGATTACACATCCATGTCAATGTCAAACAAATCCTTTTTATGCTGGCAAAGATAAAGTTGTAGTTAATCATGATCTGATGTTGAGTTAAAAGACACAGTAGAACTTTCAGGACCACTTTTTAAAAGACTGAAGTGAGTGTATGCACAATTTGGACCCTGCAGGGATTAGAGAAAACACAAAATAACATCAAATTATGCAACCAATTCTTGGTTTTTTTTAAAGTAATTAAAGATACATGCTCCACAATCCCTGGAAAGGGAACAAAAATGATCAAAAGCCCCAAATTTCCATAACATTCCTGCCCATGATGAGTATGTAAACATCTGACAACATGTGTATAATGTCTTGCAACTTTGCTGGAGCTCGCCAATTTTTGGTATGCAACTCACTCTACTGTCTTTGTGTCTGTTAACAGATTAAATCACAGAGTCGGGCACTGAAAACAAAGAGGAAAAATAACAGGATATGTTTAGATGCCATTTTATTACATTCAGACATTTTAAACAACAACAGCATGGCTCGAACATTAAGATATTCACAGCCTGCAACCACAATGGTAAACGTGAGGTAGATCAACCAGGCACCAAGGCTACCACTGTGCTGCACATAGTTATCAAACACATTTCAGTTAAGATTGTGGGAGCAAGTTGCATATTAAGTATTAAAATCAAAGAGGAAAAACACTTTCTACGGACCATTGTTTTGATCATCACTATTATATTAAATCTAGGGGTTAGGGAACATAACCGTCTTCTGGAAATAATTCTTTAAGCTGGCAACTTGTATAGTGCAAGTCCAACATTTGCAAAACCCCCAGTGACATTCAGTAGATCCAAGAATCATTCGTTTGTGTCTTGTGCAAAGCCTTCGCGACCGGTTTTGAAGAGGGCACGCTCCCTTGGCCCAAGTGAACTTAGGCCTCAATCAAATTATACACTCCAATATGATTATCAGTCCCAAATGCTTTTCAAATAAATAAAAAAAAATCCTCATGGACCTGATTCTCATTTTCAAAAAAAGAAAAAAAGAAAAGGAAAAAGCCCCCAAAAAGAATAAAGACATAAAAGACAAATCTAGGTAGATTCTTCTTGCCTTTGCAACATAAAAATGCAGAAAGACATCACCAAAATACACTGGCAAACATTACACAACATTAAACACATCAGTAACCCTCAGTGGGTAAGGGGATGATCGAATATATTAATAATGTAAACAAAGCTTTAAACAGTACAGTAGTACAAAACCCAATTATTTGATCTCTCTACACACAGAGACAAACAACATTCTTTCGCCTCACAGTCAAAAGGTTTCTTCATTCTCATTGGTCCAAAAACAAAACAAAACCTAAGCAGACACTGTGTGAAACATCGCTTAAGGCATATTCTTTGGACAACCACGTGCAGAAACTTAAAAACATTCATCTTTCAAGTATATGTGTAAACCTAATTTTCGCCCTTTAATTCAGGACTGGAAACTGGGTTAATCAAAGTGGATGGTAGCAAACATCTTCAATAAACAATCAGGACACCATAACAGGAGGTGACATCTCAGGCACAGGCAGTAGCAGGACAGCTGGCAGTGAGAGAGCTTGCCTGTGGTACACTTTGCGCGACTATGTGAAAAATTACTGTCATAACATACGACTAAATCAACTGCTCGGTGTCCATGTTAACAGAAAGCATGTAAAAATAAAAACATTGTGGCAGATCATCTAAAGCTGTGTGCACGCTGGAAACTATTCTCTCATCGAGCATCGCTTGCAGATATTTTGAGCTCTGGTTTCCTAGGTAACCCTCTAAAGTATTTACAACCCAGTAATATGTCAATCAGCAGTATCATACGCTTTCAAAGTCTCTAAATTTCCTGTCACTGTAGGTTATTTTGGCTACAGTTGCAGAACGACACTGACTTCTTCTATGGTTTCTGGTTGTCACATCGCTTCCTGCGTGGATGTTGATTCACAGCGGCGTAGCGACCGCAAACCGTAGAAGAAAGTGAGTGAAATGTGTTATGTGACTACATGTCACGTTTCACCTGCTGACAATGCTAACTGGATGAATCCCAAGATAAACTGTTCTCAACTTTGAGGCAAGGAATTGAAGTAACTACCAATGAGAACGCAGGATTCCATGCATTAGTGGGTTACCTAGGTAACAAATCAAGCAAACTGCTTCCTGTGTGGATGCAGTTTAATAGTGTTTCAGAAAAATTGACCAGCTTCACAGATTTCTATTGAAACTGAAACAGTAAAATACCGAAGACACAACTCGTATGTTCCCGTAGTTTTCCAGTCGCTTTGGATAAACTCGCATGAAATGTAGTCATGTGACAACATGTGTCAAATCCAACGGCTGCTTATTGTTTGATTCCCACAGCTTCCAGTACAGATACTCCTGATGACCTGAAATCCAGTAATGACCAAACTCTTGGGTGTGTCTTTGTAACGTTATGAGGAAACATAAATGGGCTTTGTGGATTATGAGAGGCGAAGCAGGTGAGAAAGGTCAAAGAAAGCAAAGGAAAAAGGAAAAGTGCAGCTAAAGGCGTCTTTGGTGCTTAGAAAAATTAATGGCAAACTTAAACTGTTTTCATGCAGATGCACAAACATTAACAAACACAGATGTTACCATGGTCTCAAACCTGCCATGTCCCTGTTAAAATATATTCCATTGATGCTGGTAGCGCGACTCCTTAAAGCCACCTCCCTCTGACCCCCTGAACATCCAGGACTGGACAAAGTGGGTTCAAAATACATTCTTCAAATAGTCACATTATCCGTCGCGAGTCCAAAAAAAACCAACACCAAAACAAAATAAGTTCAGTTTCAGCTGTGCTTTTTTTCCCCTCACAGCAAAGTCTTTTTCACTACGACACAAACTTAACTGAAGACAAGCCGACAAGCGAGCAAAAGTCAGAAACATTCACCGACCCTCTTTGGAGTCGGGCACAGTGCACACTGGCAGTACAGAAAGCTGTGTCAGGTGGTCCTCACACCTCGTGCTCCAGCATTTCCCTGCTGACCTGTCTTCTGCCTGATCAAAATTTGATTGCAGGTCTGGAACTAAATCTCAGTTCTGATTGGGTTTCTTCAGCAGCGGCATAGATTTGAGCAGGTTTAAACGTGGCGGCCGGTCAGAAAGTAGAGGGACCGATCCTCGTTGCAGTTGGCCGTCTGAAACTCGTCCCGCAGGCGGAACTGCCATTCGTCCTCCAGCTCCAGTCGGGCGATTGTCTGACGCAGGGAACTGCGGTCCTGACAGATCACACAGAGGGTGGCACCTGTGAACAAATTCAAGATCAAAAGTTAGATAGTAGGACATGCAGTGCCACTTTAATTATCAAGTTTAGCTGTTTAGTTCTCTATTGTGAGACAGATTGCATAATTCTATCATGTTAGATTTAACAGGGCTAGAAAGACATCCACGTGTGGCATAGTTTGCATCTAAGACACCAACTCATACGCAAGAACTGTCACTGCCTTCCAAACAAACTACAGGTGACCATGGCAACCTATTAGCAACCAAACCAACTGCAAGGACGTTTTTGGTGCAGCATTTTTTATATCTTTGTAACAAATTTCACCTAGCAACAGCGCACAACTTCCAGTAACCACTTACCAATCGGTTCAGGGATACAGATTTTCCCTTAGCAACCACTGGTTGCCAGGCAATCACCAGCTGCTCTCTATGCTTGCATGACTGGGATGTAAGCTACTGTAGTCAGGAACTGATTCTTATTTTGTAGAGACACCCAAACCTTGCCAATGTCCTTTTAACATCTGGAAGCTTTTATTTTGACAGTCTAGCACAGAGGAAGGTAGGGGGTGAAAATCTAAGAAAACAACCAGGTCATTTCCTATAACTATGTGTGGGGTCTTGGGAAAATATGAGCAACAAAGCATCCCGATCCCTTCCTTTAATCGTGACACTGATTTCATACCTTTGAGGAAGTCGAATTTCTTCAGGAGTCCAGAAACAACGAAGGAGTCACAGAGGTAAAGCAGCAGGCCACTGAACACCAGCCCCTGATGGTTCAGGTTGGTGGAGTGTGGACGAGAGTTGATGTAGCACACAGAGATCTGCAACAACAACAACAACAACAACAACAACAACAACAACAAAAAAAGAGACAAACTTCATTAATCACAGTCGGGAAAATGAAACTAACATCACGAACTTGCCTCGAAGTAACTGAAAGAAAACATTACGACTCCCTGACAGTTCCTGCTGGGAGCTCCCGAAGGTGTCTGCTCAAGCAAATTTAAAGTCGCCTTGTGGGTAAAAGTTTAAAACAAAAGATGTGCAAAAACTTGAGAAGACTGTGTGTACAGATAGATGGTCATTGCCTCCTATGCACAAATGTGCAGTAAATGCATTGTTAGCATTCACTGTGTGCACATGTGCGTGTATGCAGGTCAGAATGTTCTAAGAAGAACAGATGGGAAAGTCATGCAACATGCTTCTCTGTGGGTTAAAAAAAAATCTACATTAAAGTCGTGGAGCAAGTTTGCCTCATTTCTCTATACTATACAGATTAGAGCACCTTATAAAGTATATAACTCTGCATATCAGACAGAGAAGCACTCGATTTCTATCCAAAATGTGTCTATCACAGTAGTCTGGTATTTAAGCCTTGCCCTAAGTTTGAAATAGAGATTATTCTACTGTTCCTGCTTTCAACTGCAACCTCCAGGGAGCTCTCACCTCCGGGCTGAGGTTGAGGTAGCTGTCAATGGACAGAACTGGGTTGTCTCTGTTCCTAACAGCTTTCGGAAATAGTCTGTGACTGCAGCTCTGGAGGAACCTTTCCAGTAGGAACTGGGCCGGGGCGTCGAAGAGGGTCTGTTCGCTGTCTGGTGCACAAACATACTGCAACGGGCTGATTAGAGCGGGGTTTTCAATTTCCTTTGGAGAGAAGAAAGAAGTTTCATGTGAGCTGGTGTTACGCACAGAAAGACAAGGACATAACAAAGCGAATAATTTTAATCACCTGAACACCCACCATGAGTTTAGGTTTGACCAGGAATTCTTTGTTTCTTCCCCCAACTGGAATGTGCTTCTTCATCAGGAAGAAGTTGTTGAAGCGGCACAGCAACAAGCCACTGCTATTAACCCTTAGATTAAAGTCCACCTCCTCGCAGCCATACCTGCACGGGACAGCAACGTCAGGTAACGGTGACAATGCACACCTCAGACCAACTGACTCACATGGCCTTCTCTGAGCTTACCGATTCAGGTCGTACTGGACGTTCTGCGTCAGGTCCACATTCAGCATGACAAAGTCATGGAGGTGACACCGACTGAAGGGATTGCTGGGAGACCTGCGAGCCAGGCTGCTGCTCCACTTGCGTGTGCCGCACACGGCGTACTGGGAGATCTTGGGCGTGTTCTCCATGTGCTGCAGCACCGTTTTTAGAGACACGTTGCTGAGACATGAGCCTCCATCTGATGTCTCACTAAGAAACCAATAGGGGAGGGCAATTTTACATATTTTGAACATATGTAAAATTGATTTTGAACAGAGCTTCGTTAACCGTAGCAACCAACTCCACTCTTACACTTGGGAAGCGCTTATTACCTTCCTTCTGCTGATTGGTGGGCGTTCCACTGCACACAGGAGTCGTCCATCATGACAATGAAAGGCCATATGTCTTGTCTCTTGACACCTTGCTCCTCCAGTCGGTTCCTCTCCAGCTCGAGGTTATGGTATGACAGCTCTTTGATCAAGAAGCGAGTTGCACCTTAAAACAGACAGGATTGTTTTTGTTAGGTTTTCACTTAAGATTTGATTAAAACTGATGCACCTTTAATTAACTTTGATAAAAGAAGTAATCTTTTCAAATCCCATGTAAGGGATATATTTGCATAGAGCTTGTATACATTTGCAAATTTACAAGTCTGATAGTTTAGAAAGACAATGAGGTACACTCTGTTGGGCTTTTTGTTCTTCTCTGTCACACGAACCCTCTGCATGTCCTCCTACACTACATTCATGAACCTCTTCTGAGGTCTTCCTCTTTCCCTCCTGCCTGGCAGCTCCATTTAGCCACTATCCGTCCTCTGCACATGCCCAAAACCATCTCAACCATTTTTCTCTAACATTTTTCCTCCAAATCGCTCAACCTGAGCTGTCCCTCTAATCTGTCCGTTCTGATAACCGAGTAAAAATCTTAACATCTTCAACTCTACCATCCGTCTATTTATTTTTTCCAGTGCCCCGCTCTCCAAATCCTACATCATCTCAGGCTTCACTACCATCTTGTAAACCTTCCCTTTCACTCTCCTCATCTCTACCCACTCCAGCCTGCCTGCAGTCTCTACACTCTGTCGGGCACTGCAGATAAAAATATGTTTAGGTATTCAGCAGAGAAGTCTATCCTGATTAGAAAGCAGTCACACTGACATAAAGGGTCATCTTTAGCCCAATGCCATCTGCTTATCTGAGAGAAATGTTGTTTAGTTACACCCACTTCAGAAAGGCCTTGCACCTAATTGGCTGCACTACAAATCAGACTGATACAATAGATGGCTGACCTTCTCGCGTTGGGTAAGGCAACAGGTAACCTTTCGCCTAGTTTAAACACAGCACTAAAAACAAGTTGAAAACACAACCATGGTAGATAATACACTGCAACGAATTACTCATTATCAACAGAGTGATAAGCTGTCATGTAAAGGCTGAACGCCACTGTGTGGACTTTCAACCACTAGTAGTGCTGTGGAGAAAGGCTTTCATAAGAGGGTCTCCATTTAGTTATTTTTGCTCATACAAGAGCGAGTGAGCAATGTAACACAAGTTCCTGCTATTCTTTTTTTTTTTTAGCATCTGCTGCCATGCAAATCACGACAACAAACACAAGCGAGGGCAAGAAAAAACGATGATATGGGAAAAAAAATTTATATCGACTGCAAGTAGAATGAAATATTTTAAATATATTTTAGTTAGGATCAAAAAACTGTCAGGTTTAACAACAGAGATAGCTCAGCTGCTCACCAACTCCAGCGTTGTTGAACATGGCGGGCAGGACGAGCAAGATGTGGTTGGGCCAGTACTTCCTATAGTGAGGCATCTCAAACTGTTTGACCACGAGGATGTGCAGATGTGCTGCGCCCTCCGTGGCATGGAAAATGTTGAGCAGGCCGTGTTCTTGGCGTCCTGTGGTCGGGGTGAAGATTGGACTCCTGAGAAGGTCGGGGTCCTGCAGACAGATAAACACGGTTGAAGCAAAAGTAAACATGTGACCCAAACGGCGATTAGGAGGATTAAGGCGCGACAGATACTGCTGTCTTGAGCAAACTAACCTTGGTGGAGACCAGAGGCAGACGCATGCTCTCTAGGTGGCTGCCCTGATGACTGAAAACAAAGTGCTGCTCCTTAGATTTGGGAATCACAAACTGGAGCTGGACCTCCTCTCCCAGCATGGACGAGCAGAAGGTGAAAGCATGAAAAGTGCACTCCGACAGCTACAACACAACCACACACACATGTACAATATTAACACAAGGATGGGATATGTGCATCTGTAAGTCTGCAGTAAAGCAGAAGGTGTTGGTGGTGCATCTCACCTGTGTAGCTGCGCCTGCTTCACAGTAGTGATGGCACTGGTCACAGTGATGAAAGGCATTGTGGGCAGCAAACCTACTCTGACGTATCGACTTGGTCACTCGTGTGGCTGGAGTTTGGTTCTCTTTATCTTGCTTACAATCTATATAAACATAAAAAACGTAAGTTCATTTTTTAATAACACCCGATTAAAAAGCTGAACTCAGAGTGGGCAAGTTTGATGGGTTTTTTTTCCATGTTTTTGCTGACCTTTGAAAGACTTTAGCATCTTGTCAGAGTAAACAGGGCTGGCTTTCCTGAATTTAGGATCTCGGAGGTTGGGGTCAAAGGGCAGCTTTCGGACTTCCTCGATGTCCGGCCACTGGGTACTTACTAGAGTTGTGACCTCTGAATTTTCTGTGGAGGGTGATTTGATACATTTGTCACCATCAAATTAACTGCTTCATGTATTTCACAAAATGTGAAGGCCATTAAAAATAAACAAATCCCTATGAGTCTCACCTTCCTCCACTTCATCCTCATCATACACGTCGACCTCGAGCAGCCTGATGAGCATCCGAAACAGGATACGCAGAAACTGCAGGTAGGCGCCAGTTTTTCCCACCTAGCGAAGGAAAGGAAAGAATACCAGTAGAACTACAGTGACACTTAAATCCAGATGAGGAATTAACTGCATAAATTTATATGGATGCAAATAAATTTAAAGAAAATTTATAAAAAGAATTCTCTGTATTCTATTTTTAAATCAAGTTAGTCACAAATAAGAAAAGGAGTATTTTCCACACGAGATTTGTTACCTGTGGGGGTCCACTGAGCAGCAAGCGTCGAGGATGCGGCACAGACGGCGCTTCATAATCAGCATGATGCTGCCGCGCGATGGTCCACTGGCGGTAGTACATGCTCTGCTCCGTCCCCTGCAGGGTGTGAGTGATAATGGGCCTCAGCGGACTGCTCCAGGCCACGTCTGCGTGAGGGAGCAGCGAGGAGGAGCTCAGCTGACTCCCAGAGTCCCCCGACAACAGATTGTAAGCCGCTCGCGACAAGATGACTGTGCGCGGTGATGCCCTCGTGGGCTCGCGATCGCTCTGCGTGGACTGGCTGGGCCTCTGGGTGGAGGAGGAAGATGGTGAGGGGGAGGAAGATGAGGAACTGGAGTAGAGGGATGGAGGAGCCTTGGAGGCTTTCGAAGGGTCGGAAGAGAGCGGGGTTCCCAGTGAGTCGCACTCCTCCTTAATTCCGAGTGTTGATGTGCCCATGTCTATGGTGACCATGCCTTCAGGCTGCGAGGTGGAAGTGGAGGGTTTCTGGAAAGAGTCTGCAACATCAGATGAGCTGACACCATTATCCGCCAAAGAGCCTGAGGGAAATATGAAAGACACACCCGCACATATATGTAACTAACAAGTGCTCACATGTTTGGAGGGTTTTTTTCTCTCTTTGGATTAAAACCAAATTTTCTACAAACCAAACTCATTCCAAAGCTATGACCCGCGTTCATTTACAGTACCCATGTATTATGGTCGACTTGCTTTACTGTAATCAGAAATCAATTAGAGTTAAGCTCATGTCAGTTACACTCTGGGTTTCCTTTAATCCAACATCACAGTAATTCACACTAACCAGAGGTTCTGGTTGCAGCGCTGCCGTTGCTCTGAGGTCTTTCCAGCTCATCTCCATCATTCAAGCTGGTGGCGACCTTCTCCACATCCGATTCCCGAGGGGCCATAGCCTTCTTTGGTTTAGGAACAACAACCCTGGATACGTAGGTGCATGCCAGACCCACCTCCTGTTCCAGGGCTGTACGAGTCAGGTAGCTGGAGTCTATCAGTCGCAGGTCGCAGTATTTCAAAGACCTAGAAGTGCACAAGGGAGTTGATGGGAGACAAGAGTTTTAGAGAAGAGCTAAACGGATCTTTGCTACATTTTATGTTAAAGAAACAGACATACTGAGCCATGTTATAAGCTAGGGTAGTATTAAGTATGATATTACTTGGGGAAAGTCTCTCCAAGAGGGTCTTTGCCCGTGAGGATGACGATGCAGGGCAGCCCTTCCAGATCCTCATAGGTGTGTGGCACCCAGTCTTCATTCTCACAGCCTTGCCAAGCCTGACAAAAAGAGATGAAAATCAAAGTGTGCCCTCTTCAGTTACAGGTTATTTATAAAAACTAAAAACAAAACAAAAAATGCATGAGACTTTAATCATGCAGACAAAGTATGAGGCAAAACAATTTTTTCATTGTACAAAAGTGCACAACAGATTCGCAAAATCATGTAAACTCCCTGATAATGACTGATCTGCAAAAACGCAGAAGGATCCCAACACTCTACATTCAGCAGAACACACTTCACACAAAGAAATCAGTCGTGTGACTCTGATTTTTCCTCACCCTGAGGCGACTGATAAAATTTCTGTGCAGGTTGAGCTCAGACGCAGGACTTCCCAGCAGCACTGCAAAGCACAGCTGCAGTCCCAGCTTGTCCCTCACGTCCTCCAGTCTTTCTCGGGCCAACATTGCCAGCTGCAGCGAGGGGATACGGACCAGCAGCATGTGGCCGTGGCCCTGGGAGCCCTCTCTGCTTGGAGCGTTTATCAAGTCCTCCACCATGGCCAGGGTCTCTGGAGTTATGTGGTCTCTCAGGGACGGGGAAGAGGTGAGAGCCATCATGGCCTCAGTGTACTGCTGAATCAGCAGGTAGCTGCGGATCACCATGCTGTGTAGGTGGGGATGTCTGGAGGTACAATCAGAGCTTTTTAACTGATTATAATGTCTACAGTTATTATGAGTTACCCACTCAGTGGAAGTAAACACAAAACTCTTCATGTTTGATTCATCAGTTTCACCTTTCCAACAGAGTGTGAACCATTTTCTCAAACGCATCATCATAGCGCAGGATGGGACTGGCCATGCCCCACTGCAGGGATCTGCTGTAGTCCCTCAGGCCAAAGTAGACCAGCTCGTCAGGAAACTGCTCCCTCTGCTGGACGATAAAGATACCGACATCAGTTTAGACAATGTGTCCTGACTGTTCTTAATGATACACTGCACACTGTTGAAACGCTGTGCCTAGTTACAAAACATGGAGTAAGTATCCTCATATATAATACTGGATAAGAAAGTGAGCCTAATGTGTTCTATAATATATTGGTTCCCTTTCTCTCTGACTTGTAACTCCTTAACACGAGGCTCGAGTTACTTTAGACCCTTTTTAAAAAATGTCTAAAACTGTAACTGCAGTTTCACCACAGCAGGGGGAGTAGCTAAACCACAGCACAGGAAATATGCCAGTGTGCTGCAGTAAAGTCATTTATGATAAATAATTCACATAAGAAATTAGCATTTGCCATTCCAGTGACTGCCTATCGTGGTGTTTTGTAGACCATTCTGCATAACTCATAACTAAAGAAACGTTTTAGTGTTAAAAAAAAAAAAAAAAAGTGGGGATAGGTTAATTGATTAATCTAAATTGCCCATAGGTGTGAATGTGAGTGCGAATGGTTGTCTGTCTCTGTGTGCTAGCCCTGTGACAGACTGGCGACCTGTCCAGGGTGTACCCTGCATCTCGCCCTATGACAGCTGGGATAGGCTCCAGCGCCCCTTGAAACCCTGAAAAAGGGTAAGCGGAAGCGAATGGATGGATGTAAAAAAAACAAACAAACAAACAAACATTCTCACCAGATTGTCGTTGGACGGCCAGTGAACTTCATTGTGGATGCTGATTCGAGACTGGCGGGTCTGCAAAGTGTAAGGGAAACAGCTGACCTGCAGGACCAAGAGGTTCATGGCATCTAAGACTTCTTGACAGTTCACCACCCGGTCAGCCAAACCCTGCAGCTCCCCGTGGCACACAGAGCCTGACAGGGCACTGAAAATAGATCAGGGTGGGGAAAGTGTTTGAATGAATTCATGGATATTTTTTTACTTACTATGATTATCCTAGCACAGCACTTAATAACACTCAACATGGTTTTGAAATAACAACTTTGTGCAAAAAGCTTTGTATGCTGGTCTAACTGGCTGATGTGTGGGAGGTCGGTCCAAAGATAATCCCCTCTGGGAAAAAGGAAGTGATCTGTTTTAGTGTTCTGGCAATAACAGAAAAAAATTCTTGGGAGGAAAAAAAACAACCTCAAAACAAAACAAAGAAAGACAAGTTATAATAGTTAGTTAACTAAAATTAAAGACTGAAACTGACATGTAGCATAAAGCAAAAGACTAAAATATACTACAGCTTTGCATGTTTCTAATCTTTGCAAAGGGGATCTCACTGGGTGACGACCAGCAAGACTGAAAGATTGAGCATTTCCCCATCATGATAATAAAGGGAATTAAAAAGAACTTTAACAATAAATGGTGTTTTGTTGTAAAATTACATGCCACAATGAGAAAAGACAGCACCTACTGGCCGTCGACAGTGTTCACATGACTGAACTTTAGTATTTGCACAAGCGAAGAAAGATTCTTACAATAACTTTAAGAATGTTTGACAACAACTTTAGCAAAACTCTCATGCTTTCATTGAAACATCAACATTTCTCTTCAATGGTGAAATAGCTTGAAAAGTCAGTTCTTCTTCTTTAAAGGCTGCTTTAAATTATCAGCAGAGCAAAACAAAGTGAGCCATAATGGTTTTAATGGGAGAATCTGTGCTGTCGGAGTCGCCTTTACCTTGTGAGGTCGACGTGCGAGTTGTCGTGAATGAGGACAAACAGAGTGTAGGGGTTCTGTTTGACTTTCTTCATGAAGGCCTCCATCTTGGCGTGAACATCACCGTCAAGACGCACCACATATTTGTCTGACTTCAGGTGGGCCGTGGAGGGGTCTTCATTTCCCAGGTCCACAAGTACACCTAAGGCGAAAACGTGAGGATTCCATACAGCACTGCAACAAAACAACAACAGTTCTTCCTTTGGGTTTGTACACACCTGATTGTCGGATGCGTTGTGCCGTCTGGTGGACCAGAATGTGAGACGGTGGGACCAAAACCAGGAAGTCCACCTTGCAAAAACGCCCTAAATCGAGGTTCTGTGTCCCTGAATCCGCGATGGAGCACACTTGAGAAAGAAGGCTACGAGCCACATTAAGCTGGGCCGGATAGATCTGGAAGCCCTTTGTAAAAAGATCTGCAAGAAGAAATACAAAAGTTAGCACCAGGATGATTATATGTGAAAAGCAGATCCTAACCACAGCAAAGTATCACTGCTTGCCTAAACAAACCTCCCCAAAACAAACTATGATGAAATTTAATTTAATGGTGCCAAATCACAACAGCAGTCACCTCAACCTGCACCTGTACCGTAGCCACCCTTTTGTCAACAAATTACAACGAGATGAAAATAATCTGGAGAGACGAGATCCAGTCAGAACGATCAAACTGTGCAGTAAGATTAGTTACACACACGGTAACGAAAAGGAAAATAAGTGTAGATCTACATGGTTGATTTTATACACCTGTGATAATGGGACTTAAAAAAGAAAAAAGTCTGAATTCAAAGTTTAAGAGGTGTGGCTCGCTGTGGGATGAGGTACAGGGCCAAACAACACTCCGTAGCTCAAACTAACCTTAACTGATTTTGTTCTGGACACTGGCCTGACTTAACATTGACACTGAATGAAGATCCACATGCTGATTTAGACAGATGTTGCTGCCTAGTCTTTGATTTGCCTGCTAAAAACTGAAAAAGACTTTGACAGCGAGCATGAGAGCGGTCTAACCTGAGTCTGATGGTGGTGACATGCTGGCAGCTTCCTGGGAGTGGATGTTGTCGGTGACATCGCCCTGAAAGGGCTGGATGACCTGTCCTTTCCGCCTGCGCTGGTATCGCACCAGCTGTTTGTCGAGGTTGTCCCCTGGAAACAAGCAGTCACCACAGTTACACAGAGCGAGGGACGGGAGCAGGCTGTGCACTCAGTATCAAACATATCAGAGTGAATGTGTCACCACCACCACCGTCGTGCTTTTTATTATTAGCAGCGAAGGTTTTAGTTGATGTTTATCTCAATTCTAAACAACATTAATTCAAATATAGGAATTCCTTTATTTATTTTACACCGTTGCGTTTTCTGATCATGCTCACTTTTAATGTGGTTCAGTAACTGTCGTTTTGCTGCTAGTAGAGACAAAAATGATTAGTAAAAGACAAATTAGTATTTTTCTCAAGATTATTTTAATGAACACAACTTATGGATACTCATCTTACCCAGAGAGGTGGTTCTGAAATGAGATGTCAAGATGCTGACTTTCCCCGTGATGAGCTCGTAGCTGATTTCCTTCAGAAATTCATTGGTTGTGAGCATCCCTTCTGCTAAGGCCCGCGCTTGATACTTTCCTGAATCCAACAGGTAAATTTACATTAGAGTTCAGTCTAGATACTGCATCCCACACAAGTTTCACCACAAAGATGACACTCACCCAACACAATCACACAGAACTCGCTGCCGCTCATCTTAGAGGCGCATATAATGACCACATAGGTTGGCAGGCACTGCTGTTGAGGAGGACCCTCAGCCAGAGAGCGCAGCGACTCAGAGATGCCTTCGCCCAAAGAGTTGTTTGTGACCACCACTTGGACGCTGCCGCCAGAGACGCTCGCTTCCAGCCGAGCCAGCCAGGGTAGTTGGAGGGGGGAGATGGCAGGTCCCCCGGGACAGCACAGCATGGCCTTCAAGACTATCTGCTCCAGCTCCTCCCTCAGAGGAATCTGCTCTGAACCTCCAGAGGAAAATTCAAATATGAAAATCTAAAAACACTGGCATGAATCATTTCAGCAACACACACATCTAGCAGTGATTGTGTAGGCTGCTTACCTAAACGTGCAAAATACTGTAGAGTGAGCAGAATCATCGTCTCCACGCTGAGTAACCGGCTGCTGTTGAGCCCCAGAGCCTCCAGGGTTTTATCTGACAGTTGGCTGCTTTTATAGCAGCTGACCAGCAGGGGGCTCACCACTATGTCCCCAACATTTCCATAGAAGTAAGGTAAAGTGCCATGGCCTAAAAACAAAAACTTGGCATTAGATGAACCAGAAAAAAACCCTAACAAACAAACAAAAAAAGCCCACTTAAGATGTGTAAAACATTTAACATTTGAGCTATAAAACTTTGTAAGAAGCTAATTATTATTTTTGACTGAGTCGTTTTTTTGATGTAACATTGCCGTCTTGGTCAGGTCTCCCTTGAAAAATAGTTGTTAATCTTAAGGGGAATTTGTCATTAAATAAAGATTCAATAAATACATAAATAAAACTAAGCAGACCTTATTCCCACTAGCCACTTTATTAGGTACACGTGTTCCACTGTTTAAGGCAAAAAAAAAAAAAAAAAAATCTAACAGGCCATCACATGGCACCCGCTTAAGTTCAGACTGATCCGAAGGGGGAAGAAAAGGGATTTAAGTGACTGAATCTGGCATGGTTTTTTGGTGCTGGGCGTGCTGGTCTGAGCATTTCAGAAACCTACAGAAATTAAGTGTAAATTTTCCACACAACCATCTCTAGGGTTTACAAACAATGGTCCAAATAAGAAAAAACAAAACAAAACAAAAAAAAAAACACATCCAGTGAGTGTATGAATTTGAGTAAAAAAAGAAGACAGTCCGCTTCGAGCTAATAAAAACTCAGAAAACCACTCGTTACGACCAAGGAATGCAGACGAGCATCTCTGAACACTCAACACGGTGCACCCTGAAGGAGAAAAATATCTGAGGAATGTTTCCAGCACCTTGTTGAATCTATGCCAATAAGAATAAAAGCAGCTCTGAAGACAAAAGACGTCTAACCTGGTACTAGCAAAGTGTACCTATTTACTTGACGAAAGTGTATTCAATCGGATTAAGATTTAAAAAGATCCACAAAAATGCATCACACAGATTTTTTTACTGCCTTTTACAGTTTAAGCAAACAAAAAATACAATAATTTGCATTAAAATGGGTTTTATATGCGCTGAAAGGTGATGTTTAATATGAAGAAACATATCAGTGAATTAAAACTGGTACCAATGAGGATGACAGGTCGGACTCCTGCAGAGTTGAGTAGGTTGTCGGGCACGATGACCGTCTCTCCAATGGTGACAGGCTGGGGCTGAATGACGCCTATTACAGGTGGTTGAGGAGAGGCTACTCCTAATACCGGCCCTTAAGGATGATAAAGCAATTACGTGTCAGTACAAACTTTAGCCATAGTTACAGTTTAGGAGATGTTTCAACATGTTTGACATGCAGACAATGCTTCTGAGATACCAATAACAACAAGGATGCAGAAACACGCTGACTGGCTGTGAGTCAAGAAAACATTTTTTAAAAAGTCCCAGTTCCTGTTAACCAAGTCAGAAGGTAAGAAAAACATATTTTTGCTCATTGTCTTTTTCAGTGTTGTTGTATACTTTAACGCTTCAGAGTATGTGTCTCCAGTGCATCTAATGTCAGAACTATTAAGTCCCCTCAGCTCCTCAGGAGTCAGGAGTTGTTCCATAGTGCAGGACAAAAACCTCTGGGGAGGCAGCTTTTAGCTTTCATGGCCTGAACCGCCGGAACAGTCTGGTGACATACCTGAAAGCAGCTAGATGTACTGAAGTCTTTAAATATAAACCTAAAGCCTAACTTTTTGACTGCCGATGCTCTATAGAGATTCGTTTAATTTACTTAATTGTATCTATAACCACAGACTTTTACTCTCAGATTAGTAAGTCAATAGTAAGGATTGCGTGATTATAAACAGTTACTTTATCGAATATTTATTTATCACTTGCTTTACTGACTTCTTGTCAGCATTTTTTTTCTAATTTATTAGTACTAGTTTATGATGCTTTGCAATTACTCATCTTTCTAACTGCTTTTATTTCACTTATGTACACTTAGGGGACACTTTTTAAACTTTGTCTTAAAAAGGTCTTCTCTTTTTACCAGTTGCTGTCTTATTATCTGCCTGCTAATTATCTGTAACTAGCCTGTATACAAATAAGACTGATTGTTTTAAAAGGGAAAACTTCAAATTAATTGACTAATATTAGTAAAATAAGCTCCTTATGCGCTGTATACTTTCTTTAAAGAGATGTTTATAGTTACATGTAAACTGGAGAGATGTGAGACATTTAGTGAAGACATAACATTATGTTCATATTTACAGACACATACAGCTGGATAGCTTTATCCTGGTGATCTCACCAGGACACAACACGGATTTAATGATGCTCCTGTTATGGAGAAAAAAATGTGCACATCCTAATTCCTGCAGTGGCTGATTTAGTGGAACAAAAGAACAATTTTTGTTGGTTATTTTATTAGCAACCATGTACACCCTGTTCATTCTGGCCCTTCTGCCCAGATTGCCTTTTTATTATTTCTGTCAGCTCGCCTAAATACACGATGTGGCAGAAATCTCTAATCGTGCAATTCTTTTAAATTCACTTGCCCTACAAACTGTCCAGCTCTATCACCATGGCAATGCTGGGTGAATCATCCTTAACAACCAGAGAGCGTCAGGGACATTAGTGCATACTCATCCTCAAACAGAGGCATGGGGAATGAGGGTGTGCAGACACTTCTCTGCACACACTCCTTTGCACACACATGCTCACCAATCCAGCGTTAATGGATAAAAAAAAAAAAAAGGAACACTTGGTATAACAGGATAAATTTAAAACCCAGAAGAAAATAAACTGCTCAGCCTCCCCCTCCCCCCATCCCCCTGAAGGTGGCTTAACAAACAAACCTGGAGAACAAACTATTGGCCGAATAGCTGGCACAGGGACAGCTGTTGGCGGGACTGGCACCAACGAGCTGGGATGCCAGCTCCGGTGGCGCTTCTTTGGAGGGCCAGAGTTCATAGCAGACAATACTAAACATTAAAGACAGACAAGTAAGAAAAAATGTCAATACAGAAAATAATTACAAATAACACACTGTACGTATTCAGAAAGGATCCTACCGGGACTATCTCCTAAATCAGCAGTGCGATACCCCTGACCTTGAGGCCCTAAGGACATCTGGGAGGGGCTGAGTAATGGAGGGCGCCCATCAACAGCCAGGCTATTTGTTGGCACATTCACCCGAAGAGCTGTGGGTACTGAAACACAGATTACGCATTAATACAGTTTGTGAAACTGCAACATTGCCGAGATAATAAGCTCACAATAACAACGCTGACACGTTGTTTCTTTTTGGTGTAATGTTTAAACTCAAAGCACTGATTGACTCATTCTAGCCATCTAGTTATAAACTAAAGCCTCGTCTGTGAATGAATCACTACTGAGATTTCTTTACTCTTTAAGTCGTCTGCATGCAGTCACACACCAAATCTACCTTACATGCTTGCAAATCTCACCTGCTCAACTCTATCCATGCTTTTAACTCCTGCAACATTTATGCTACAATCTGTAGATTATCTTTGTGTGTTT
This sequence comes from Astatotilapia calliptera, assembly GCF_964374335.1. Lineage (NCBI taxonomy): Eukaryota > Metazoa > Chordata > Actinopteri > Cichliformes > Cichlidae > Astatotilapia > Astatotilapia calliptera. The sequence continues at coordinate 16,023,027 of NC_137439.1, forward strand.
TGAAATCATCCCCAATCTGTTTTGACCTGTACCTGACCACTTCCATGCTTTGTGGACTCTGATCTCTGCTCTCCCGTCTTGTTTTGTCTAACTGCCAACTTGCCTGCAAACTTCAGCTTTGTGCTTTTATCAATAATCCACCTTAAAACTGCTCCTGCCTTTCCAGTTTCTGTCACTATGCTGGTCTGCCTCCCTGCTCTCCTTACACAATGGTGCCATGTTGCGATATTTCAGCCTGCAGCACAGTGGCTAACTGCCAGCATGCTACAAAAAGTTGAATGGATAACGAAAAAGCGAACAAGTGATATGCAAATATAAAAATATTTCCCCCAACTATAACTGTCTGCAGAGTAACCAATGAATGAAAATAAGTCAGTACTAACGGCAGGCTATTGATTTCCTATACGTACACTCTTGTAGCAATTGGCCATGTTTCCATCTCATATTCACAGTGTATGCAACACACAAAAACATCAATTGCTATGCGTACCCTTAGCTTGTCAATATAGCAACCTTGTAAAGGAGCTAATAGATAGCAAGGCCTTAAAAAAATCATTATAGCATTTCTTCCTCCAGCATTGACTGGTAAGTAAGCACATGCATGTATCTGTGTGTTTCTAAGCAGTCTGTAGCATAAATCAATCTTATATTCATGAAGTTTTTTTTTTGTTTTTTTACACAAAGCTTGAGGTAAAGTTTTGCCAGGAGCTAAATTTTAAATTCCAGCACTGAAGCATGGATACATCAGGTATGTGGGACTACAGTTTTTATGTTATCATGTTTATTTCCTACCACATACAGAACAAACTGACATGCACAGCTATAAATGTACCAATCAAACTCTTCACCTATTGGTAGAGTCTTGTTTCCAGGTGTGGAGGCCAGTGGTTTGAGGAAACTACATTCCTGGTTCCCAAAAAAGACAGAGGATGCTTGCGTTGTTCTGGTAGGTGGAGAATCTGTAGATAAAAAGAAAAGCATTACAATATCAAAACACAGCTACTATGCACCCAATGATGCATGGTTCCCTTGTCCACCGACTTCATACGAATGTTTCTGATAACTCTGGATTGTGGCTTTAACACACACCTTTCCTGTGATTGGTCATTTTGTTGCCTTTGGCCTTCAAACAAATGTCAAACTATCAGATCTGTGTCAGTATGAACTGTCAATTGTACAATTATTAACAGACCAGAATTGTCCTTCTCATCAATCGCTCTAGAATACAGTGACCTGAGTTGGAGACAGTGAAGTGAATTATTATGAATTCTACCCTCTGGGCTTTCAAAGCATGAGTGTCAAAAACCTCTGAAGGAGAAGGATGTACCTGAAGGTCGCAGTCACGAGACATCAGGCGAGAGTAATGCCGATACATAGCCCTGCAGCACAGCTGTCTATATTAACGTGCAAGAGCTATGCTTACAAGCAGCATCCAGGTTAAGAACAAATCAATACTATAAGCCCAGGAGGTTTTCCAATCATAGAAGGAACAAGCTCTCGCTGTGAAAGGTCAAAGAAGAACAACATCTCCTTGAAGAGTCAACATGGTTATTCTATAAATAACCAGAGCTTTATTTAATTGTGTTGCTTTTAAATTCCTGCATTTATTTTCACCTGCATTACCAAAAAAGTAGCCAAGTTGATAAGAGGATGCTTTTCAAAAGCATAAAATAAACCAAGCCTTCTCCTTGACTGTCTCCGATTTGAATACTATTTTAGGGCAGAAAATTCGAACACTTCCAAAGATTTCAGTGAAATTTTAGCTTCAGATATTAAAAATATTATGATTATGAAAAATAATCCGAATCAAACAAAATTTATCAGAATCTGTAGACTGGAACAGATACACTAACAAAAGTAAGCATTGGCTAGTTAGCCATCGTGGTAAACTGAAAAATCTGGTTAAAATGTACTAAAAACTAACAAACTTTTACTATTTGTAATTTACTTCTAATAAAATGTCACTATGCAGCCAGAATACACATCAAAGCACTGCCGCAACCAAATGCAGTGGCACACGACCAACAAAGCCTCATAAATAGCTTAATGCAGCGAGATGGTGTTTCAAGCTCAACTCTTATATTTCAGAGCTTAGCAACCAAAACCTATAGCAACAGCACAAGCTGTCAGCATATAATCAACTGAAACAATATCACTTTGGTGGAATAGATAAATGTATACTGTCATTATTACGCTACACTTGATGACTTGAAGTCCAGACTTATTTACACAGTTTATAAACTTCCCTGAAAGTGCGACAGATTATCTTACTGTGAATTAACATCTATCCATCCATTAAATTTGAAACTCTAATAGATCTGTTTGAGTGTAAGTTTGACAGGACCAAAAAAACACAACAAACCATGCCCAGCTATGGGAGATGAAACTCTCTGGGTGGCCTTAGCATCCTGCTGGGCTAATTAATCTTTCAGTTTAGCCACATCGTTCAAGTTTCTCTCAGTTTCTGTCTCTTTTGCTGTCTTTGTGCCAAAATAATGATTATACATAAATAAGCAAAACAATAATAATTGAGTAAGAAGCAAGGCTTGCTGACTTGGAGTTTGGGGTGAGATTTAAGCTGCTAAATGAGAAACATCATAAAACATCTTTGTATTGTATTTTTTTGTAAAAGGGGGTAATAAAACAACTGCCTGTGTGTATTTATTTTTTTAAACATACATAAAATCTACAAGAGTTCCTCACTGGCTTTAATTTTACAGCCATTTTTACACGTTATACGATCATAGTGTAGTGCTTTAAACACTTGCCTAAGATGCCTGGATCATTCACAGGAGGAGACAAAAGGGGATGAAAAAAAAGGAAAAACAACCTTATTAAACAGGAGTAGGTGAAATTTGTTAACTTCTTTTGTAAACTTTACACACTCACAATTAATGCAACTTACTTGAGTTATCGTTAAATTTCAGCTGCTGACTTGCAGGTTTAACTCTGCTGTGTAAAAACGTAGGCAACACTGCAGAGTATAATCTCACCTGAAAGGGAAAAAGGAGAGGAGCTGTGTCCGCTGGCACCTCCATTTTCTTTACTGCTAAGAGAAGACGACGAGCCGGGTTTGGAGGTTGATGCGCTGCTGAGAAACTGGCGCGTTTTACCGTCTAAGAAACAGAGGAAGGAGAAACAAACAAACAAAACTCATCAAACCCTCACAAAATGCAGTGTAAGATAAAAGTTTGATATACTTTACATACATCTTTAGAAAGTCTGGAGTCTGTAGTGTATATTTACCTTTCCAGCAGATGAGGGGTCCTTTGCACAAAGCACCCTGAGAATTCTTCACCAGGTAGTATTTTAAGTGCTTCTGCTTTTTGGGCTGTGTGGAAAGTTTCAGGTTGATGTGATTGGAAAACTCGGTGAAGTATCTGAATCCCTTTTCACCACAGCCCACACAGTTTCCTGAAAAACCTGCAAGACATAAAAATGCAACAATTACATTGCTTTCCAAACATTTGCAGGCTAATGCATGACCTGTGCCAGCTAGCAACAGAGCGTGCTCAGTTCAGCAGGAACTTGGCTCATTACGTCAATTCTGGCTTGTTTACTTGATCCGAACGCTCGGGAACACACTGACCTAAAAGTGCATTTTTCCCATTCTCGTCAGGCAAAAAACGCCGGTCCACGGCGCACACCAAGATGTGCTCAGGAACAGTGGGGGACTTGGCACCGACCAGCTCGAAGCCTGCTGGGACTTCGATGGGCTCTGTTGCTATGGAGACTAGGCGGAGGTCTTTCCCGGCCTGACAGAAGCCTGAGAGATGAGGAGGAGGAAATTTTTTTTAAGTAAACAGTAGATTAAGAGATGTAATAATAAACAAATAAAGTTTCTACAAAAATTTAATACATCTGGCATGCTTGTTAAAAATTCTGGAACAGCAACACAACACAACACTCCTGAGATCATACTAATGAATTCACAACGTTTGCATTCACATGCCAGATTAACACCTATGAGTAATTTCGAATCACCAATAAACCTAACCTCACTAACTGTTTGTCTTTGGATTGTGGGACTAAGCCAGAGTACCCGGACAGAACCCACACAGACACGGGGAGAACATGCAAACTCCACACAGAAATGCCCCAGGGGGGTGGGATTTGATAAGCAAAAGAGAATGGATGGATGGATGGATGCATAGAGGTCATACCATCCAGGGTGCAGCAGCCATCCGGTGCAGGAGCTTGCAGGTAGGGAAGTGGAGGGCTGCTGGTGTCCGAGTCGTCTTCGTCTTCCAGCTCCTCCAGATCGTTGGAAGAGTTGCCATTCACAAGCTCGTGCCCTGGGTGCTCCCTGCCATGGAGTGCTACGCCAGCTTTCGACTTCATATCAACTACAAAAATGTAAGATTATTTTTACTAAAAATTTAACTGCATTTTAAGAAATACTTCAACAGAAAAGTGGAATGTTTAGTGAACCCTCTGACAAAATTTAAATATATGCTACATAAGGCTAAGTCTCTAAAGCACTAGCTGTCCAATGAACTCAATATAGTTCAAACTGATTTTTTTCCAGCTTGCTGTGAGCTTCTTACCTTCCATGTTACCAGGATACGTCTCAGGCTCTAAGTACAGCTGTGTGAAGATGGGTTGTGGATCCCCGCTGCTCGAGCGCAGGGACGCCTCAATTGAGTTGTGGAGAGCCTCCTCAAATCGGGCAGACTTCAGCTGCCCTGCGTATGAATTCCCCATTATCTGTGGGAGCAGAGAGAGGGGGAGAGAAAAGAGGAGCATGAGGAAATGAATACAGTCATGGTTTTTCTCATCTCAAGTTATTGATTATTTCCTGTGTGCTAATAGCAAGCTCAACAGAGAGCCAAAATCTAAAAAGCAACAGATCTCTGAAGAAAATGTACTCATGTTTCAAATAAACACTACTGTGCTCTGATGGTGTGAGTCAAATTTTGTTTTTATTGAAAACTGCTAATCAACTACCACCTGGCGCAACCAGCTTAAATATTTCAGAACCAATATGGGTTTATGCATCAAGCTGCACAAGCCTAAAATGCAGGATGAATCTCCAAGCTCAGATCTCATCACAGACATGAAGCATGACCCACGTTTTATATTTTAGAACTTTATAAAAGTTAAATCCAACAGATCCAGGCTCCATCCAACCACAAGCCCGAACTGGATGCTAAAATCTACATGATCTCATGTGAACAACGTTCATTTTTCTACAAAAATGTGCAAACTTTGCTCAGTTTGGCTTCTCAGAATTTGAACTGTTGGTCAGAAAAAACCTACATTTGAAGTCAATCATTAAAAAAAAACCTGACACATATGAAATGTTAAAATAATCTTTAGTTGCAGTGATCTTTCCTGTTAATGATAAAAATGTTTAGTCTACTAGACAGTGTCAGTAGTAGCACAAAGCACAAACCACACACACACACACACACACACGCACTTTACTTTGTCGATGTCAGTCAAAACATAATGGCCAAGGCCAATCCTTTTTTCCTATCCCTTTTTGGCCTCGCTCTTTTGCTCTTTGCCGTTACTCTGCCTGCACTCCCACCCACCCCCTTCCTAGTGTCCACTCAGTGACATCTGCTGAGGTCGGCCGCGTGGGCCCGTGGTTGGCCGACTCTTTGCTAGCAGGTGGCAGCTGGACAGAGGGCTGAGCATGTGGTCTCAGAGAAGCCAGCAAGAGAAGAAAACAGAGGGCAGGAGAAACAGAAAGCACTCCAAGTGTGGAAAAAAGAAAGCTTCACTTACTGAACAGCACTTCAGTGTCCATTTATTAAAGACGCCTAATCAAACTCAAAGCTTTCAGCTTGTCAAAACATCTCAGCAGAGACAAAGTTTTAATTGCTGCATTCTTGAAACACGGGTTTGGCCTGAAATGCCTCATGTTTGTCCTTGGACTACATTTGACCAGTTTAGCCTTCAGCTGTTTGGAGGAAAAACTCCTCATTAAGGTCTGAGATCCCACACAGCTGTGACATGACAACAGTATGTGCTTTAGATGTGTGTGTGTGTAAGTAACAAAATAAACAAAAAGTACTAATTATGACTGACTGAATATATCAGTCGGTGAATAAATATCTACAGTTTTCACACAAAACAAAGAAACTCCTAACGTTGTTTATAATATTGTAAATAAGAAGTAAGGTGGAAATTAAGCTGATCACAGTTTGCCTTGAAGGTGCAATTTTGCCCGTGCCTGGACAGGTTTCAGACTCAATGTTTACTTAACAACCTTCCTGGGGAGGAATTTGACCAACCCAGACAAAAGACAAGATTAACAGTGCCTGACTGTGCTGTGGAAGAGATAAGCAGCTTAAGAGAACGAAGCTACAGTACTTCTTGCTTAACTGATGGAGGAAGGTGGCTGCACAGAGAAACAATGACTAATGGCTAAATGAAAAAAGAAAGAAAGAAAGAAAGAAGCTGGGTGCCTGAGGACATTTGTAGCCATTGCCTGTTCGTTTTGAATGTCAAAACAGGCTCCGGAGACTTCTCTGCTTGGCTGAGTGTGAAGCCCCACTGGACAGATTTGTCATTAACCCAGCCTGGGCGAGGTGAATCCCAAAAATGACCTTTTACCACCTGTGCAACTTAAAACAAAGCGTGACTGTGGTAGGGGTCACTTAACGGGTGTTGTGACTCAGGTGGTTGCTAAGGTCAGCTGCAGTGGTGGAGGGTATTTCAGGTCAGCAGCTGAAGTGTGCCTGATGGCTGGTTAAACATAATGAGCAGAAGAAGCAGTTTAATGTTCAAAGACTAATGGCCAATGCTGGGAAGTCACGTCAATGAATGGTGACTTTAAAACTGCCTTTCAGGCTGTCAGATGGTCAGTCAAGGCCGTTCCACAGCTCCTGGGTGGCATCAACAGATTGCATGAATGTGACCCTGGGTCAGAAAAGGCTAATCTAATCCTCACTCAGAGGGTTGGAGAAGACCACTACGGACAAAATGAGCTGCAGAGAGTGAAATCTGAAATTCTCAGAGAGGAAACATTAGCATCACATAAAACCCCCCCCCAAAAAAACAGGCTGACTTACGCAGTCAGACTGTTCCCAGGTGTGACAGGACTCTGCTACATGCTGGATCGCTATCACTCGGCAGAAATTTCCATCAAAGGCATGTCACTCCCTCGTTGCTTGAAGACCTGAGGGAAAGCAGCAGGAAGATTGAAGATTAGCTCAGAGTGTTTAACTATGCTAAGGGTTTCTCCAGATAGTTGAAATTATACTTTCTGTGCTTGAATGTTAAATCAGGATGTTCATAAAAAGAACGTGCTAGTTACAGACAAAACCCCCACAAAACATCTATAATGTTTAAACAAACAAACTAAAAATAAACAATTATATCCAGTGTATTTACTTTATACTAAATAATAAAACATAATTGATGAGTCTACTTTTTGGCCATTTGAGGGGGGAAAAAAAAACTACAGCTGTTTGGAAATCCCCCCCAAAATGATTTAAGCTGCAACTAATACCCACAGTCCAAAGGGCATGCTCATTCACAAAATGAATGAGGGCACTTTTAACCACTCAGACATTAAGTGCAGCTCAGCCTGTGGCATGTGTACATGTATAGCTGTGTAGAAAGCCCACTATTACGTTTCCCCGGCCCCGAGGCCATTTTCATAAAGTACAACTGGGTGTTGCTGCAGCACTCAACACACAGTCAATACCCTCTGAATGGCTTTAAGTTACTTTGACCCTTTGACAAAGTATTGTTTAGCCAATCAGGCTTTGATATAACAGAAGCAAAGTTCCTTTCAAAACATTGACAGCCAAAATCTACCCAGTCATCACCTCTGACTGTACAAATATTCTGTTCAAAAAAGAAAAAAAAGTAGTAGCTTGTCTGGGGTCCAAGTCCTTCAAATAGAAAGTGCACACAAGCTGGTTCAACTTGTATTTACCCATTTAGTGAATGATTAGCCAGCGTGATGGAGTGCATCAGAGACTTAAAAACATCAGCGTGTCACAAAGCAGAAGCGTATCCGCCTGCAACACCGATACAACAGAACTGCCTACCAAAAAAGAAAAGAAAATTGAAATACAACTCTGGTTTATGTTTTGCCCTCCCACAAGTGTTCCCGCAGCTGTAAAACTCAAACCTAAGCTCTTGCAACCGGCTAATTACCCAGGGAGCAGAGTCTTTAAATATTTTGATGCTTATCTGGTTGTGACGGGTAGACATCACAACAGGAGGCAGAGATGACTCTGGAGATGAAGCTGAAGAAGCCATAAATTTAGACACAAAAACAAGACAAGCCCGAGGTGCTGCATAATAAAGTTCTGTTTTTCCAGTGATGTAACGTGAGAAAATATTCAGACTTAAGTGCTGTTTTAGTTTGTTTCTTAAGCAAATTTCTTGAAAGTGGGACAGGATTAAGCTAATGGTTAAAGACAATGCTTCTTAAATGCATGCAAGCACAGCCCAACTATAAAATATACATCCATTATTAATACAATGGCAGTATGTTCTGTTTAGATAGGTTGATACAAAAATGCATATATATAAAAAAATAATAATTTAGGTAAAAAAAAAAAAATACACAATTGTTTAAGAAATTTTACTTTGATCTGTCAACATGTGCAGTCTTGAAAAAATGTTGGGGAAAAAAAATTGCAGCCAAAACTTTTTTTAATCTTGAAAATGAAATCTTGTTTACTACATTCAGTTTAAAAAAAGGGAAATTCAACATTAACTAAGAGGTGTGAATTTTCTTCAATTGGTGAGTACACTACAAAGCTAAAATGAGATTCTCCTCTTGACAACTTCGCACAAAAATAAGTAAAGCTTGCTTAGAATTAATGTTCCCATCTCATATTTTTGTTGTAGCTGATGCGCTATTTGTGAAATCTCTTCTTACACAATATGCGATCCGTTAAAGATCAAAACCATATCAGAGCTTTACCCTGAAAAGAAGTCAGATCAAAAGTTCATTAAATTGAACCAATCTTACTTTTGTACCGGAATTTTCTTTCTCTGCAGGCTCCTTTTGTTTCTTGCTCAGCTGCATAATTACATTACAATGTTTAAACAGAGGGAAAGAGGCAGGATTAAACTTGCTTACCCTCCACCCATTTTAATAACATTGTGATTTAGCATATGCTTTGCAGCAAAGTCAAACAAATGCAAGGTAATGTGTTTTGTCTAACATTGCATTTATAAAAAGGAAAAGATGTTGATATCAAGCAATTAAACTTGACACTTGGCCTTTATTTGACGTTTGCTAATCAAACAAACGCAGCTAGCTGAAAATGAGTTAATTCAGGGTTTGAATGAAATTAGCCAGTTTTAAGGGGAATTTCATAAATATATATTTACACCTCGCTGTTGCACAAATTCGGGAAAAATTTCAACACACACTTAACATTAAAAAGGCCACTTTCTCTGACATGAGAGAAAAAGTGATGGGGGCTGGAGAGGGGGGCGGTGAGAATAAAACAAACTGAATGAGGTGCTAAAAAAAACCCGTACAAATAATGCTGAATCAGGGCCACATGTGACACACAGCACAGTTTTAAGAAGCTTCTGCTGTACCTTCCATGACTCCTCGAGCAGCTTAAAATTCCAATCAAGTGTAGTAAATCCCAAACGTGAAGCCACCTGTTTAAATATCATCCATGCTAAATAGTAAATCCTTTTATTTTTTGATATCCAGGCAGCATATGGAGTTTCAGTCCTTTCTGGTAGCCACCTTTGTCATTATCCTCTACAGAGAACTGGAAATCCCACTCTTTCCCTTGTTGCAGCAGAAACCCTCCCTCCTCTTTCTCTCTCTCTCTCCCATGCAAACAAACACACACACACAGCGACCTCCCCCTAGGCCTTCCTCCGTCCCACGCCATTTGCCAAAGAGGGAGGGTATCCATTGGGGGCTCATTCATTACAGCCCTGCTGACCCCCCGTGGTGACAGATGCTCTTGGAGGCCTGCAGAGCTCTCTATGTGTGTGTGTGTGTGTTGGGGGGAGACGACAAAGGAGAGGGCCTACATTTCCCCGCTGCCACGTGTGACCCCCAGCACGTTAAGACATCCTGCATGGGCACTGTGTCATGTGGAAGTTTTCATTTTCAAAAAGAATGAAGCAAAGAGAGGGGAGGGGGGCACAAGTCTTTAAATCAAACTTTCTATCCTATGCTCAACTCAATCTCTCACGGCCACACCCAGCTTTTTATTGTTTTTGTGTGTGTGTATGTGTGTGTGTGTGTGTGTGTGTGTGTGTGTGTGTGTGTGTGTGTGTGTGTGTGTGTGTGTGTGTGTGGGAGAGACTCCAGAACCAGAAAGGATCTGTCCCCGACAAGAATGTCAGGTCAGCTTTGGCATTTTGTCTCCATAGCCCTTACCCAGGATTGACCCCACATTAGGCTTTTACTCCTGCTATAAATACCAGGAGGCTCATCTGGTCAAAATAAATAAACAGAAATGCACCACAAATCAACAGGCGCTGGCAGATGTTGGGGAACTGTATGTCATTACAGCCCAGTGATCACAGTTGGCATGACATTGTCAAGAGAGGAAGGACTTAAGGCCAACATGACCTCAGTCTACACCGTATTTTCTTGAGTCAGGTTGAAAACACTCCTCAAACTTTCTCTTTCTGGGGTAGCGGAAATTCTGCAACACCTTTAATTACCTGACTTTTAATGGGAAAGACAATTGGCTATCTGTCTATCTGTAGTAGCAGGAAACTGTTCACCGTTTCTAATGGGTGGAAAATGCAAGAATATTTTGCTCTGGCCTTCAACATGTAGAGTCAGTATGATTTGTGCAGCATCCAAAGGCTTCTGTGTTTGTTTTCTTGCTGAAATGTTTGCAAGAATTTGTCAGGTAAACAGCAAGTGAACTCACATGTACTTGCCAGCAGGGAAGAAACAGTCGACAGTGACCCTAGGATTCTAGGTCTCTTGCTTTCATACAGACATTTGATCATTTTGGCTTAAAAATGCTATTTTTAAGACGAGACGACTTCCAACAAGTCATAAAATACTAACATGGTTTTATCATAAATGACTCCATTATCTGATATCTTCCTTTACTGGCCCGGGTTCCTGCTTCACTGAGCCATGTGACTGACGTTCCAGTTCATTACCACAGACACGGTCAACAGTTGTTTTAATCAAGTTGTGTGGAGCTCTTCTCACCTCCTCTCCATTGCAGCGCATTCAGTGTGACGGCTGCTGTAAACCACCACACGAACCAATCAGGGCATTCATTAGTGCTTCATGCACTCATTTCACTCAGTCAGACATTTGTCTAAATGCTGGGTTTGAGTTTGACTGTGAAATTTTCCAAGCAACTGCTGATTTAGACCAGACTTAGTAAATCAGAGTGACTCACAGGCGTTTTATTAAATTATAATTGGCATTTTTGGGTGGTAAACACAGACTACCTGCAGTAGTCCATCCATTGCAATGAAAGTGAAATTTTGACAAAGATCCAACTGACACCAGCACAACCGCAAGTTCAACTGGGGGAAAAGAGCTGTCAGCGTGATTTATCTCTAAGCCTCTGACTTTGACATGGCCTGTCCTAAATAGCCCATTTAAAATGGAGATAATGAGTAAACCCCGCATTTTCTTTGGCCTCAAAAGACACTGTGCTGCAAAACAAAAGAGTGTGGATTGAATGCTTGCCCGCCCCTGAGCCCATCCTTCACCACTCTAAGGGGACAAAGGGGAAGTATTCCTGCCACTGCCACCTGAGGAAAGACAAGTCACATGACCAGCACTAATGGGAGATTTTGGGCTTTCTGGGCTCTTAAATTTGGAAGGGGGTAGGGAAGTGGAGCTCTTCCTCTCTTGGATTCCCAGAGGAGTGCCGGAGCTTTGACTTAGCTGAGTCAGCAGTTGCCGAACCCTGGACTGAGCTACAAGAGAATCATTTGCCTACACTTGTATCTGCTCCATTATATAATCTAATCAACCTGTCTAACCAAGTGCATGCATGACTGATGGAAGTACATAGGATGCCTGTCGTTACACAGCAGCTCAAGGCTTCAACTTTAAGAATGAAGCGAGATCCATCAGATGTATGAGCGGACACGGTGCTAATAACCCTGTTATGATGACAAAACAGTCCTATACTGTCAAAAAACAAACAAACAACCCCCAAGTAAGAAAACGACAAAACCGCCACATGGAAATTCCCGTAACAGAATACCCATTTATACTAGCGGCAAGTGGGCTACCTGTCAAAGGTGTTACAAGTTGCACTTTTGTTTGCTATGCATTTGACAGTCTGCCGGTCTCATTTCCTTATTAAAACCCCCAAACCTTCTTTCGAAACCTCCCCCTCTTCCTCCAAATACTACTCCTACTCCCCAGGGCTACCTGCTGAGCCCTGAAGTGCAAATCAGTGCTAGTGAGGATAGCAGATGAGCTAAGGTCATTCATGGCTTTCCAGTGAGTCAAACAAACAAAGGCAAACATTCCAGTTGAATGCCATTGCTGAAGTCAGCAGCAACAGAAAGAAAGACGTTGAGAAAGAGACAGAGCAGGGCTCAGTGCAGAGAATAGCCCCAGGGTCCGTTTGTGTGTGTGTGTGTGTGTGCGCGCACGCGTGTGCACATGCACATTTGTGCGTCGTAGGAGATTATCTGCGCATCTATAAAGTGGGGTGAACCAAGGTTTAAAGCCTGGTGTGACCAGAGGGAACGGGGGCAGGGTCTTGGGCAGGAGGAGGGGTGGACAAAAGGAGCATTTGGGCAGATGAAGAAGTCATCATCATTAAGCCACTGGAGGTTTACTGTCCAGTTATAAAACTCATTTAAAAATTAGGGGCTAGGGGGTGCGTGTGAAAGGCCAGCAGGGCTGGAAAGGCCTGCGAGGGTCTGGAGAGAGGTGTATTAACTCGCTGAGAAACTGTAGAGCTAATTCATTAGGGGACAAGCGGTCTTTGTGTTAACACTAGCTTGATTGGAGTGGTGACCTTGCCACACACTGTGGCCCAGAGGAAGAGTTTAAGGGCAAGGTATTTAACCTTAAACTAAATCTCAGCCATGGACAAAGGGCCAGCATCATTTCGTGCCGAAGGTCTGCCAAACTGATAACTAATGTAACGCAAGTGGAAAACAAACTCAAAAAGTGGAAAACACTGTATACTACAGCTGTTTGTTTATAGAAATAACTACCGTAATATTTTAGCATGCTCTTTATAGGATATAACTGAATATGCATCTGAAACTGTTGACTGATTGGCTAAAATTGATTATTCACTCAAATATAAATTAATCTGCAACAACATTGATAATTGATAAAACTGCTTCTTAGAAGAAAGAAAGAAAGAAAGAAAGAAAGAAAGAAAGAAAGAAAGAAAGAAAGAAAGAAAGAAAGAAAGAAAGAAAGAAAGAAAGAAAGAAAGAAAGAAAGAAAGAAAGAAAGAAAGAAAGTAAGTAAGTGTACTTTATTGATCCCCGTGGGGAAATTCCTCTCTGCATTTAACCAATTCACTCAGTGAAGCAGTGGGCAGCCATTGGGCACCCGGGGGAGCAGTGTGCAGGGACGGTACCTTGCTCAGGGGTACCTCAGGGTAGCTGTAGCTTCCGATCATGGGGCCGCCACTACCTACTGAGCTATCCCTGCCCTTAGTGGATGATAAACTAAAACTTTATGGACTTTTCTCTGTTTGCCTGATAAAAAAACAAATTGTGTGACTAATAATCGCCACCTTTACAGACCATTTGTTGCCGCTCAACAGGAAGCAATATGCCAAATGTAGCATATTAATGTGGATTAATATTTTTTCCAATTGATTCGGGAAGTTTAGTATCACCCGTCCTCCCAGTTTTGATATCCGTTCCAGTAAAAATCCAAGCGAGATGCATAAAACTACACTTTTTTTGTCATTAAGGAACTGTAAATGAAGGACACACTTATGAGAATGTTCTACAGCCTTTATCAAGCAACAAGTCCAGGCACTTTGATTCTGTGAGAGACTGCACATATTTAATTTTCTATCATTTACTAAGTAACATGTCAAATTTAAGTTGCTGGGCATCTTTTTCATGAGCCCACATAAAAACAAATAGTAGCAACAAACGTTTAGACTTTCAGGAAGCATCATCACTTGCAAAAAATATCTGCCACCCTCTAGATTATGTAGCAGAAGATTTTCCCAGCTAGCATAATCGAATGAAAGTGAAGGACAAGCGAAAATTTACAATGCTGTCCATGACTGTGTAATAAAACAGGAGGCCTGCTAGTGAACCCAATCTGCATTTTACAACACTGCTGGGTTGAACGCCAGTTCACCTAAACTGAAACAACAGGGAGAGAGACACAGGACCCTAATACATTTATAGACTTATTCAGGGAAGCCATATTGAATAAGGCAACAATAAGTTCTATTGCATACTGTAAAGCTGTCACTGGCAGCAGTCAAACACCGGTCAATGCTAAAGGGCAAGAGGATGAAGGAGACAAAGATTTGTTGCTTTGAATTTAAAGTGGTTATAATACATTCTCTAAAACATCATTTTTTTACTCCAGGACTGGAAACAAGTCAATCATTCCTGACCTTGCATAAAAGAGAGAAAATAAAAGCTTTTTATAGTCAAATTCATGTAAATAGCCATATTCCATGACTGGCCTTTATTTCATCCAATTGAGCCTCTACCATTTTCACAGCTACTTCTAACATCTGGTCTGAACACAATGGCTCATTTGAGATTAGATCTTTGATAATGGTTGACCAGGCCTTGTCCTGGCTATAAAGTGCTGTTTAGACAGCCCTGTTTGTTATGGGGTGTAAAGGGAGATCCATGGATCATGGTGAAAGGGCCAACGCTATCAAAACATTTACGCTTATCAGATGACAAACCAGCAAAGGGGTCATGTTCCAGTTCCAGGAGCTGGCCTGGGCTGCCCTCCATCCTCCACGCAGACCAAACATCAGTCAAATGGAGGTGCTGAAGATGTGAGAGACTTCAGAGGTGATCACTGGAAACTTGAAACACAACTTGAAACTACATCCTACATCATTCTACAACATATGCATGTACCTGTAGACTATACTTTGGAAAATTAAACTAAAAAACTACTGAAACTGAAATGTACAGAAGAGAATAAGAGCCACTGGAAAAAAAAATTTGGGGGTCATGACCCCCTTTGGATTCTAAGACAAAAAACAAACCAAAAAAAGTCAGCATTAACCGATACAAAGTTCTAACTTTAACCCAGGAACTCAGACTTTTTCAGTTAAATTTATCCTCATAATTTGTACTTTATTCTCAATTCTAACTTTTTACAATTCTAAAAGTGATATTTATGAGAAAAAAGTCACAATCCTGCTTCTTGTTCTTTGAATTCTCAAAAACTATTTTTTAAATTTAATTCATTATTATTATTTTAAACAGAGGTCTTCATCTTTTTTCCAAATGAACTGCTGAAAAATTTGTACTAGGTATAAATCTACCCAAATTCATCTTGACGATTGATAAAGTAAATAATGAAAAGAAATTAATTGTCAACCTTTCTGATAATTAATCAACTAACTAATTTTACAAGACTCAAACTTCTAGTTAGAGTTTCTCAGCTGTGATGCTTCAGTTCCTCGACTATTTAAATATGTTAAACTGTTAAATTCAAAATAAGACGGCTGTTTGAGGTTTAAAAGACCGAATCCATGTTCTTGTATTGACAGATAATGATAATAATGAAGACAACTGGCAAGTTAAATAATAATGAAAATAATTATTAGCACTCCACTAAATCTATCTTTAAACCTTTCCCCCCCTTTAAGGACAACTCACTCTCTCAAAGGTTCACACATCCAACACACTGACTTAATTTCAGCACACACTCATGGAGAGCACATAAGAAAGAGGTCTGTTGTGTTTATCAGGCATCCAAAGAGATCCACTTTTCACAATGGGACCTCTCCTTTCTTTTCCTTCCTGAAAAAGATCTCGGCCACCTTGAATCTATTTGACTGACAGCATGACAAAGAGGCTTCTTAATGTCCTGGAGAAAGAGCCTCCTCCTCTTTCCCTCTAAACTTCCTTACAGGGCGATCAGCTGTATCCATCATACCCCTCTTCCTGACCCCAGGCGGAACTGCTGCATCGGCAGCACCCCACCCCCGTTACCCCCTCACTCTCTCGCCACATCTCCTCCATTCTCCACCACCCTCCCGATTAATAGGCACCAGGTTGCCCTCGGTGACGGGACACACACTTAAATCCCATCAGTCGTCCTTACAGCAGCAAGAGCCGCAGCATCAGCAGGACTCTTTTTGTCTTAATCGGACAATGGAAGCAGTCCAGCCTTTGTTTGGGGCTTGACCCTGCACACAAACCGTGCCGATTTGAAAAAGTGACAGTAAACCTATTCAGAGCTGTTATCACTTCATCCTGCCCAGGGTCCCTCCACCAGAGGAGACATTTTACCAGCCAAGAGCCTCTTAGTAACTTTGGTATGTGAGATTTAAAAAAAAAAAAAAAAAGGTTTTACAATCATTCATGAAATCAACCTTGTCAGTAAAAGAACTACATAAAGACAATCTGAATGAATTTTAAAACTTTCTACTGTAGACAATACACGCCTCAATTGCACTACAAGCACAGCTAAATGTAGTTTTAGAATTCCCCTTTGCTCTGATATAGTCATTATAGGTAAACATATAGTATTATTGTAGGGTTTATATTACAATATAAGGCATCTTGAGGCGACTATTGTTCTTATTTGACACTGTATAAATAAAACTGAATTTAATAGTCAGGTATTTTGTACTTTTCTAAATTAAAGCCTGATATGCTGCAAGTGTTTTGTAAAAACATTCTGACATGACAAATTAAAGGAAAACCCCCCCCAAAACATTTCTTTAAATCCCTTAAAATTATTATACCATAAATAGTCTGTTGAATGTCTGCATGTTTTATTTCTGGCTGCACTCAAGCTGAAATTGTGCCTCGCACAGATAATGGAGAAGAGAGAGCGAGGGTGCTACAGAGAGTGAGAGCGAGACAGAATGACCTCCACCTCCACAGAGGAACGCTGAGTCCTCGCAGCACATGGCTGGGTCTTGGTCACCTTAGCCTTGGACGGGCTGCAACAGCCAATGGTATAGCCTTCTGCTACAGTCAGCCCTCTCCCACACAATCCTGGCTGCAGGAACGCTCACTGACCTTGTATTTCAATATGAAAAGGGAGAGAGAATGAGTGAGTAATGTCCTGTTTGGGGTCGTGTTTGTGTAATTAAGGTTATGTGTGCGTGGGCAGCAGCATTTTTTGGAAAAGCATCTATGGGCTAAGGCAAAGATGCTGCCAAGGTGACGCGGGAATTCTGGCTGAAAGCTTGAGTGTTTCCAGCTGCTGTTAGCATACATCAAGTTCTCTCACATTAACAATTATACACAAATTATACACATAGAAAAAAAAGAAAGAAATGTGCATCAGTGTTGCAACTCCAACATCTAAGAGAGATTACACCAAATGGGTTGTTAAAATGATTTTCAGATGTCAATTGGAGCAAAAATAATGTCATGATTGATCAGCCCAAACCAATAAGCAAAGATTATTCACACAGCTACAATTTTCACAGCTGGATTATTAAAATAAAATTAAATGCTACTTTTAGCTGTTCTCTTATTCACAAGAGATCTGATTGGTGTTTGATTTGGTGCTCGTCCTGACCCAACCCTAAAAGCAACTGTGCCACCTCGCAGAAAAGACGAGGTGAATGTGTACATCACTGCAGTGTGGAGCCAGCAAATTGGTGATGGTCAATTAGTTTTCTATTCCACAATCAGTCTTAACAATCACAAGAAAGACCTTACACAAAACCTCCAAACCCACACAGACTTAGATTAAAAAAATATGTATAAAGTTCAGCAAGGCTAAGAAAATCCACTTTATGTGTATGTGTTTGTGTAAAACATGTTTTGGTGTTAAAGTGAATGCACAGATCTACTTATAAAATAGTCTGGTGAATGTCTGCATGTTTTATTTCTGGCTACACTCGAGCTGAAAATGTGCTCGAGTGCTGAACAGCGAGCTGGTATATGCTTTAGTTCTGCAGTGCACCTAAGACACACACGCATGCACATGGTTGGATGGCCAGGCTAGAAACATTAACCAACTATAAATGACAAATTATTTATTAGACTATGCTAATGGACAGTTCACAAAGTCCTCAGTCTCTGTGACCTCAGCATAAACATATAGAAGTTTTTAACATCATTTAACTGAATCTGTGGTTTGTTTTACAGGACTGGAAACTGATTACCCCAGCACTTCCTTAGCCCATTATTTTTGGCTCTTGTTCCGCTAATGTGTGCATACAGAAATATAGAGAAAACACTTTGTGATTGTGCCCCACTGCCCTCCCCGAAAGTGTCCTCTTCACTCTGCTAATATCCCTGTGGGATGGATAATCACTCTCTCCCTCTCTGAAGCCCTCTCACCCCCCTCATTAATTTTACAAGGTGACAGAATAACACGTGAATTAGTAATCAGTCATCAAAGGTCCGCTGGTTAAACCCATAAATAATTCCATACACCCCATTTTCTCATATTAAAACTGGGTTGAATTTTTGACACAGGGTTCCTGCAATTGTTTCACAAGAAAAGCCTTGCTGGGACAGAAATGACTTCTGTCTTACAGAGCTTTTAATTTGGAAGAGGACACAGGAAATTCACAATGCAGCAACAAACAACATAGTGGCTCAAAAGTACTAAAATATGAACAACTTATTTGATAAAATTAGTCCTCGGAGAAGCCCTATAATCTAAATAAAAAACAAGAACCAGTTCCAACTGAGTTAAAACAGTCTTTTTTGATACTCTTTACTGTTACTGTACCAACAATAACAGTAAAGAGTGATGCTAGTTTCAGCTAGCATTAGAGGAAGCTAGCTCATCATTAGCTACCCGACTCAATTACATTTTTAGCATTTCAGTACACTACGCCATGGTATACTTTTACCTTTGTTGTTGATCCAGAAGGTAATCGTCGCCAACTCCGTCCTCTCGTTATAAATTGAAAATAAACCAAATGGCTGAAAGTTGCAGAGCAGTTGAATACAACCTGGGTAAATAACTAAAAAACTTTTAGCATGCTAAACTGAAAAATTTAGACTTCAAGAGGAAAAATTTATACCAACCTAACCCACTGCCTGTGTGTGTGTGAAGTATTTTTTTTCTTGGTCATAAATATTAACAGGTCAGTTTTAGCCTACTGAACGTCTGTCAATCGAGTTAAAGCATTTTAAACAACATTAGCCGTATAACAGTGCTTGCTAACATAGCAAAAGCTCACATTTTTGAGCCAGCTAATATTAAGCGATCTTATTTACTTTTTGGGCCTCGGTTGCAGTGGGCGTGGCTTTCAGAGTACCACCCGACCCCTGGCCTTTGTCTCTAACGGCTCTCTCCTGATCCATGCGGGTGATTGCATTTTATAGACTAACTCCGATTGTTTTATTTCCTCATCTGGAGGGGAAAAAACAGCACTACACCCAAACCCATTAACACTGCAGTTAAGAGACACACTAATAATCATATGCAATGCTGTATGCCATTATAGCTGTTGTGTCACATAAAATGTGACATGCAGTCAAAAACAGAGCACTTCTGTATGTGTTAAATGGGCTTGGTGGAGCTGAGGGAGTAATAAGAAGAAAATTTTAAAGCTAAACTGCAATGCCAATCAAAATGTAAAGCAGTAAATGCTAAAAAAAATAAATCTTTTGCTTGCTTGTGTGAACAGAACATTCAGACAGATGAAGTGAAATTGCTTTAGTTATGACATAATATAGTGTTTTAGACAATCGCCTAAAGCCGGTTCCATCCCAGGTAAAGATACAAATCCTTTTGGGGTTGTGTGTGTCAGGAAGAACATTCAACAACAAAAAAATCTGCCAAATCAAACATGCAGAGCTACCCGCTGTTCTTTCATCTCATTGCAATGGTTCAGGCTCAGGTTACTTTATTTGTACCCATAGGTAGATTTACTTTGCAGCAGTGAGTCATCTATACTCACATTTTCAGCAGAGACACAGACACATGTAGCAAAGCTATGATATGTTTATCTGACTAATGGCTGCTGGAAAAAAGCAGTTTTTAAACAGTGTTGTTCTGTTCAAAAAGTTGTTCAGAAGGAAGAAACTGAAGCTCCTTATGCATTGTCAAGTAAAATTTAAAGTGTTGCACAAGGATGCTGGGCTCAGCTGTGGCTCACCAATCAGCGTCTTAAATGCAGACCACAACCTACTGAGTGGATTTCTGCCAAAGTCCCTTGCCAGACACCAAAAGCACCTCCAGAGATCATGTTTCCATGCTATTTTAGCAGGACGCAGTTGGGCCAACATACTATTAGACAGGAAATTTTAATATGTGGACAATTGGAAGAATAGTGTCATAACTCAGGCAACTCAAGCCTTCAAACGTGTTGATGTTGTGAAAATGTCTAATCTTTTACTAATCCTGCCCAAGTAAAACTGGTCTGTAAAGATGAAGTAAATCAAAAAAGAAAAAAAAAAAGATTTAAAACAAGTGACATCAACAACTCTCCCTTTTTTAAAGTCACATGCTTGTGCTGCCAGCACTTACTTTATTGCTCCTTTAAACTAGAAACACTCCAGTTTATTGTTTCAAGAATGCTTAAATGGCTTACTTCAAGATGTTATGAGCAAAAACACAACAAGATCATTTTATCTGGAGGATTTGGAAAGCAAAACCGTAAATTTTCCTTCACAGTATTGTGCTGTGATCCAGACTGTGGCACAGCACATGCTGTGATCCAGACTGTGGCACAGCACATGCTGTGCTCTTTAAAACGAACATGAAGCTGCTGGCTGAAATTTCTGTCTGCAGGTACTGTACCGCTGGAGCTGGCATCTGTGCATGGGCAGGGAATACAGCAGTACACCCTGTGAGAACACACTGTTCCATAACACTGCTGTGCAAGAAGGGATTCTCCGCTGAATGCTTTCGAAGTTTCAGTGGCAAGAATGAGGATATATTATGACTGAGTGATCTCAGTGGAGACACACGCACAATTTGCGCTTCGTGAGTTCATATTGCTGTAATGGAGTCCACAATAATCTGAGAGATTGATCTTAAAAAAAAAAGGAGGAACAGTGTAGACATGAGTCTGTACTTCGTGCCACAATCCTACTGTGATGTGATTTGCAAGACACAACCTAATTTCTTTTTCCAAGGTTTCAGCGAGAGTCTCTCCTTCACCTTGACATGCCATCACTCCCCCACAAACACGTGCATGAACTCCCGCTTTCATGGTGAACCTTTGACACACTTCCTGGCGATTGACTCGAGGGCACAACCAGCTCGTTTTCATTCATTTCTCGGGGTTCATGTGCAGATGAAAAGAGCGTAAAAGTCTGGATGATAATATTCTGTAACTGCACCACAAAAAGGAGTGTATGAATAGAGGTTGAGCATGGTAACAGGAGGCTTAAATAAACTAAGGATTAGGTTCACTAAGTCATTTGGTTAGTCAAGCACAAAATCCAGCAGTGACAGATAAGAGCCTGCCCTGCATGTCAGAATCATAGATAACAGGACAACAGGAAGTGGTGTCTACTGTGGTTGCGTAGCAGTCATGCATAAATGTACACACACACACACACACACAGACACACCACCAAGATTAGCATCATAGATCTCCTTTTGCAACAAAGAGCAGGATGTTCAGCCCAGCGTTTTTGGCTGCACCTCTACTAGTGATGGGTCGTTCGCGAACGAAATGGCTCTTAGAGCCGACTCTTTGAAGTGAACGACGCGAGCCTTTTTTTTTTCCTTTCTCTCACCCTCTCTCTCGCCCTTTTTCCGCTAAACTCCGCACGCGCGGCCTGTACTTTGCGCTGGGCAGAGGGGGGAGGGGCGTTAGTTACACTCGCAGTAGCACAGGAACAGAGCCAGAGAGAAAAAGAGCAAGGGACAACAACATCACATTAGAAAGGTATAGTAATCATCCACTATTTTCAGTTGCAGATGATAAAGGATTCAGAAATCATGCCGGCCCATATGACAGAGAATGTGCATTTTCTTTTTGTTTTTATATTTTAATTTATATTTAATTGTGTTGTGGTTTGCAGTGTTTTGTGTTGTTTCACGTTAAATTTGTTTAAAAGGAAAAAGCTGAAAATTTAAATAGTTAAAAGTTTAAAATGTAAATAGTTGTTTTTTTGTATTATATGATTTATTTATTACATTTTATGTGGAGTGAATAAATAAAGTATATTTATGGTGGCCCTTAGAGACAAAGCACGTACAAACTCCTAAGCATGTACAAACTCCAAAACGCGTAAAAACTCCAAAACGCGTAAAAACTCAGACGCACTTACAAACCCCGAAGCATGTACAAACTCCAAAACACGTAAAAACTCAGAAGCATGTACAAACTCCAAAACACGTAAAAACTCAGAAGCACGTACAAACTCAGAATCACGTACAAAAGACAACAGAAGTGCTCAAGGATGCTAGGGCGCAGTGTTGAGCTTTTGTTACCTAGTGGCTACACAAGCCAGGAAGTATCAACAACCGGATTTGGTGTGTGGTAGTAACAGGTACAAGAACTTTTTTTTTTAATTATTTGAATAAATATGAGTGCTTGTCTATAAATACACAAACAATACACACATGCTTTCAATTGTGTAATTTAAGTGATCTGAGTAGCTCTGTTTTGGAAGTTTAGTTAACGCTAGAAATGTGTTTTGGAGTTTGTACGTGCTTTTTGGAGTTTGTATATGCTTTAGAGTTTGTACGTGCTTTGTCTCTAGGGGCCATATATAAACATATATAAATAAAACCACTTTTTTTACATTAGTAATTCTTTTTCTGCATAATTTTATATTATTGTTAATGATAAATTAATTAAAGCAACAAAACAACCTGAAGAGCCGGTTCGGAGCCGAAAGAGCCGGCTCTTTTTAGTGAGCCGAGCCGAAAGAGCCGGATCTCTAAAAAGAGCCGGAAATCCCATCACTAACCTCTACATTTTACATGTCCTACATTCTTGACTATAAGTTCCTTTCATCCATCCCAAAAAGCCAGATCACTCTAGGACTGAGAGAGAGGGAAAAAAAGGGGGCATTCTTTCAGCTCAGAGGAATTTCATCCTTACATCGTTTCCGTTTCCCCTTTGCTCCTGAGCAGGCCGTAAACACTGAGGTGTGAAGCAGACTCTCACCCAGAAGCACAAATTCATGGTCGGCTGAGGGGATAACGTTAAACAGTTAATTATCTGCATTTTATTTAAGGGGTGAGTTAAATTAAGTTCAGCCTAAGGCTATGTCCACACTAGTGTTTTTAGTCGTTGTCAGAGTTGTGTGTCCACATTGAAACGGCCGAAAACGCTTACGTTCCAGTACTGTGCATGCGCAAAAGCGAATGAGAATTAAAGAACTTGAACAAAAGCTATCTGGAGCATGTACAAACTGATATTAATCTTTTTTAGGGCTGTCAAAATTGAGAGCAATCAAAACAACTGCTGTATAATGCGCTCCACTATCTTTGTTTAATTGGTCACATGACTGCATCACATGACTAAAATGCGTCATCGTTTTAGAAAGTCTGCGTTTTCGAGTGTCCACACTGTGACGGGACAGATCCGTTTTGAATGTTTGTATGTTTTCGAGAGCGTTTTCAAAATGCTGCGTGTTTCCCTGGGGAAAAGGCCGTCTCAGTGTGGACGGGAGGCCAAAACGGAGAGAAAACGATGCGTTTTCAAACAGAAACGCCTACGTCCACACGTACACGGGTATTTTTGAAAACGGAGATTTTCCGTTTTCGTTTTAAAAATAATCCCATCCACGCGTAAAGGCAGAAATGAAGGAAAACGCTGCTAGGAACATGCCAAAGCAACAGGTGGCGATATATTCCTAACCGTGCAGAAATGTTGGCCAATCAGAAGTCTCGAAGCCTCGGTGGGAAAAAGTAACAAAGCTGGGGCATAGAAGCTAGTGATGTGCGATACCACTGATTTCCTTTCCGATCCGATACCAAGTAAAATTCAGGGTGGTATCGGCGATACTGATCCGATACCGATACTCTGTACAAAAACTTAATGTTTCATTGCATTTCATAATACAATATATAATTGTATTATGTAATTGTAATAATAACATAACCATATTGCTTCATAATGATTAGAGGACATCAGACAACTTGTTTTTATTGCTTAATAATGCAGAATAATCATATAGAAATAAATAAAAAAAACTGACGTTGTGCGCTATTTGAGCATGTTGCCTGCCTGCAGCACTAAAGGACTCTGCGAGAGACGTCTGTTTCGCCCTAGCAGCACCTGTCCCTGTCCTCGTCTTCAGTTCGCCTCAACATAAGCTTATCATATTCTGTGATGTGATTTACTCCGGGGTGTTTGACGAGGTCAGTGGTGTTGCAACAACAACGTGTCCACACAGGACTCTGTTTGCGCTCAGCCATTGTTGTGAGTGTGCACGCCAGGGGCTGCCACACATTTATACAGCCGTATTCCGCATATGACTATGAAAGGCGTAAGAGGAAGTAGTTCCTTCCAAATTAGACGATCCGAATTGTATAGTTTCTTTCCACTGCGTTCATTTTAATGGAAGAACTACAAATTTAACCCAGAGTACTAAAATATCGATATTATAATATGAGAATCGATTCTAGAACATAAATTGCTGGTATCGGAAGAATCGATATTTCAGTATCGATCCGCACACCACTAATAGAAGCAGAACCAAGTCGTATGTGTGGAGGGACAGTAATTGTGTGTGTATATGTAAGCATTTAAACACTGCAGAGAGTAAAATTAACAGTAATAGTATTGTAGAAATTAATTTCACCGAAACAATAACGTGGCGCACAGTGTGACATCAAAAAATGCGCACACCTTTGACGCTGCGTTTTCTCCGTTTTTCTCGTCCACACATAAATGCAAAAACTGAGTTTTCAAAAATATCCACCCTGGCCGGAGTTTTTAAAAATCTCCGTTTTCAGTGACCAAAAACGCCGTTTACGTGTGGACGAAAGGTACAAACGCATAGAAAAACCTGCATTTTCAAAAATACCCGGGTACATGTGGACGTAGCCTAAGTTTTAAATTAAATTGCTCTGGATTTTGATGCCCACTTAATTTTTTGTTCATCAAACCTTATAGTGTGCTACTGAATACGTACAACCCTCCTTTGCCATAAAATCCCAGGTTTGGCTCTAAATAAGTACTATGTACTAATTTCTGTTTACGTGTATGACAATAGTTGGTAAAGAGAGAAGAAATGTGTACTGAAGTAAATAAAAAAACAGATATAATTGCTCAGTTTCCTGCAGGTGAAACTAAGACATAACAGCTGATGGTGGAGGGCTTAGAGGAGGAAGCCCTCCCCCGGTAGCGGGATCAATGCACATAAATGGAAGAGGTCACAGACCTTTGACATCTCCTTTCAGCCGGGGGAGGGGCACAGGCCTTTGTGAAATTGGCTTTAATGATCCAGTTGTCAGGCGTGTCATACACCAGCATACAGTACATACAGTTTCAATTTACAATTTTAGGTCTTTCCTCTTCACACTCAGGTTTTACACATTTAACTAATCCAACAGCAACAAGTGTCAGGTTTGGATAAAGAAAAGTGATATTCTGTCTGCATCCAGCTGCCTTGTTTCTAGCTTCATCACTCCCACTTCTTTTTTCACCCTTTTCTCCCATCTCTTCCCCTCTGGAGGCTCACCAGCTCTTCTCAAACCTTATTTGTGCTTCTCCTCTTCTTCCTTTCATGATGCATTTTTCAAGAGACAATCATTAAAAAGGAAACATGGAGGACCACTTTCTACAGTGTTTGCTGTTTCCATGGTTCTGCAGAGATGATATTGAAAAATTAAAATTAGCAAGATGCCAAATATTAAATATTCACTCGGATGAATGAGAGCTTCAAAACACACGGTGAACTGTTCTTTCTGCTGCTTTTTAAGTGAATAGAATGGGAGACAGATGTGATTCTCTGCAGAAGAAAGAAAAACATACAGCCCTTACGTGGCCCCTGTAGTCTGAATATTTGCTTTCATTTATTTAGACTCACAACATTACAAGTGAACACAGTGTTCCTGGCATTCTTGGCCCCCAATAAAAATAAACACAAAGACAGGTTAAAGGTTTACGAGCATCCATGTGGAACACGTTTGGCTTCGCACATCATGGCTGAGATGCTCTTTGAATTTTTATGTTTTGCTGAAAAGGGCCAGTTAATCTTTGATATACAGTGACACGGTAAGGTTAGCTAGTCACATCAGACACAGTTACTGCTAAAAAGCACTAAAGAGATCTCATTAGGAATCAGAAAACATCTTCTTCTCCTGAAAGTGAACCTCGATTTATCTGTAATTTATTTGCATTTACCAACAAGTATTTTTTTTGTAGGAGATCTGACCTCTGTTTGCAAGAAGTGGGACGTAATGCTTCTTTACGAGGGAGGGATGGAAATTTACTGCATTTCCAGCTTGTAGTCACACTACAGAACAACATATGTGAGACAAATGCATTAAATTGAATTTTTCTTTAATTAAAAAAGCTACAAAATAAATATAAAACAATATCAATTAGCTTGAACCTCAAACAACGGCAACAGTTAAGCTGCCGAGATATTAATGCAGATGCAGTAATAATTTCAATAATACAAATAAATGTAAAAACACACATTTTATATACTGAATATTTTAACTTTTTATATTTTTAGGATGTTCTGCTGACAAAATTTACACACTTTTGTTTAAGTAAGCAAGTCAAATTTTAGTGCTTACTTTTTCTTGCTGTGGCACTGATGGAAACACTGATATTTTAATGAACTACGTTTTTGATGACAGAACAGGTTTTGGTGACACAATCGTATTGACAACACGGGATATGAGGATAAAACCTGAATAGAGGGTCATGACTCCTGCCTCAGCAATTTGATGAATGGCGCCTATATTGAGGACCACCTGTTTTCTGGGGCTTGTCACACTGCAGCCGAAGAAGTGTGAAAACAATAGTGCTGATCTCTTTAGTTGGGATTTTGTCCCTCGTGCCATCTGCACTCGTGATCAGAAAAGGGCACATTCACTGAAAAGTACTTCAGAAAGGATCAACAGAAACATCTGCTGGTTACCCCCGGAGGTGTTTTTGTGATCTCAAAACTGGTATCATGGATGATCTGATTTAGTTTCATTGATCAGTATATAAAATTTGCTTGAAGCCACCATGGAATCTGAATCCACTATGTTACTGATTAAATGGATAGTCAGTCGGTTTGAATCTTTTTGTTATGACAGTGAATACAACCCTCAGTGATCTGACAGAGCCCGGTTTATCATAACAGCAAATGAACACAAATCTTCTTTGTGAAGGAAAAAAAGAGAAAGGCACAAGGCCAACTGAGTAAACAACACGACATGAACACCAAAAGCAGAGCCCCAAAAATTACAGTGAGAGAATAATAACAGGAAAATAAATAAATCTGTTACCCTGGTGACAATTGTCTGAGCACGAATGGATGTGACATAGTCATTTATCTACAACCTGGTTAATTTTTTTTTTTCACAAGCGAAATGTCATGCTGCATTTTTGGAAAACCTCTTTGCCTCATAACAGGTTTCCAGCACAATAAAACAATGGATGAGAAGATGGGGAAGAAAAGGAAGGTAGACCAGCATCGTAAGGAAAGAAAAGGTCGGATAATGCTCCGCCCAAATAAGATGTGTTATTATTTTAAATAGGACATCGTTTGAAGGCAAACAGAAATGAGGTGCATCTTACTTAATTTGTAGTTTTGAACGATCCAATGTGCATGGTTTTATGAAAAAGGGAGGGAACCTTCAGGTGTTTAATGAAACAACAGTTTAGAATTTTTTAAAGCTTTACTTGAGACTGCAGATTAAAAAGTTAAGATGCAAAAGTCACTGAAAGCAAGCCAGTCAGAGCCTTCACAAAGCAACATGAGAAAGAGATATCTCCTTCAAGGCTAAAGAGAGAGACCTGTCCTAGTGCACGAATGCTGTCATGGGGCCTTAGTTATCTCCACCAAGATTAAGTCCCAATTGTTCACCAGGAACAAAGGCAGCCAGTGAGGAAACCAGCCCCCCAAGGGCCAGATGGTCAGCGCTCAGAGCCCCCCTGACCCCTCCATTCCTTGTCCTCTTTGACAGGGCTGCGCGTGCTCCACGCAAGACAGGCCACCCAGCTAATTGACAAATGAATGATTACTCATGTGATACTGTACTCATTTAAAGTTCCTGCTGTGAAGCAGTAAAAAATAAGCAGAACGTCTACTGTAAGCACCCCCGTGCATCTGGTACAGTGCCAAATGTGCTGTGGATGGAAGAATGTTGTAATATGCACAGGCTCCAAATAAACCTGCTGCTCACTCTTATCTGATATGACTTTATCTAAGCTGTTGAAGCTTGTTTCAACACCAAGCCTTAGGCAACTGTTACAGTATTCAGCAGACACACAAGTATTAGTGACCTGGCTCCAGGCATAGTCGGCATGGCTTTCCTAACAATGAATAATTACCAACAAGTACTGAAGCAATCACAGTGGATAAATGGACTGATTGCTAAAATGATCATGTTAAAGCTTGGCTGCACTCTCTCTCACACATCTTGTGGGGACATCTAATTGACATAATGCTTACCCTAGCCCCTTACCCCAATCCTAACTATGAAAAATGAATGCCTAACCATATCCTTTACCCTAAACCTAACTATAACCCAATTGTAACCCCTAAAACCTATAAAAAACAAACAAACAAAAAAACAACAACCTTCCAAGCTGTGAGGACAAGGATTATGGTCCAAGGGCTGTTGTTCCCCACAAGTATAGCAAACTTCCAATTTTTGGTGCCCACAAAGATATAAACACACACACACACACACACACACACACACACACACACACACACACACACACACACACACACACACACAGAGAGAGAGAGAGAGGGAGAGAGAGAGAGAGCCAGCGTTTACAGCTGAACATCAATGACATCCCGATTTGCACCAAAACAAATTAAGGCCTCGAGGAAAATAAGAAAAAAAAAACGCAGTTCAAACGCAAGCCTACCTTATATGTAACGCAGAAAGTCACATTTCCACGGGGATTGGGGTCCGTGTGTAAACTTGCGCTCTCCGGTTCCGACGCCAGTATCAACGTTGCTGCTGCTTTGGGCGCTCGGCTGCTCACAGCTGATCACAGCCGACGAAGCAACAACGTGACGTCAGGAAGCTACAGTACGTACCGTTTGGTTCAAATCAGCGGAAGTTCGGCTAAGGTTGTTCTTTGTGATCGCTTGTTTATCAAATGGGAGGAAAAAGGCAAAAGAGGTCGTCCAAAGCTAGTAAATGAATAGTAACCATCGACGACATGTATAAGTAGTTTTTTGTTTTTTGTTTTATTATAGTTTAAACGTGCAGTAAGAACTATATTAGGTACTACTAACTTTACGTTACAATATAGCGTCGACAGCATGATATTTGCTCGGTTGATTCGCAGATATAAGAAAAATAAACAGTTTGCACGAAAGACTAATGATAAACATGCCAAGAAAGTGAAAAGAACGAGTCAACAATCTCACCGAAACACGAACATACATCTACACACACCTGAAAATGAAGGTTATGTTTAAGTTGCATTTTTTTAAACATGCATACTTATACCTTTAGGTGATTGTATGGTGATTGCGCAAACTGTTCAAAACCTGCTTTTGGTTTTCAGATCAAAATGCTGTCAGATCCCTCTGTATGTACAAATCATTAATACACTGGGGGTACACGAAAGCATGGTCTTTAATGCTGCATAGCTTTGATAGATACTTCTGGTCATATAAAGGAATATGAATACGAAACATACGCGACATGTGGACTTTGCACCCCTTGTCATAAAGTCAAGCTCAATGGGCTTATTCAAGTTCTTGAAAACGAGTGAGCTCTCTCGATAAATTGTAAAACATCGCCCCCTGTCGTATGACATCAAGAAGAAGTTATTACGCAGTACAGCAAACAATTCTTGTGCAATAGATGCGCTTTTAAAAATGTGCAGCATTTACAGGAAACAAATGAACAGACATTAAATCAGAGAGAGAAGTATGTGCTTCACTGTATTCCAAACCTTTCCAGGCTGTAGCCTTGGTGGTTCTTGTTTGGCTCTTTTGGTTGTTCCTGGACATCCTAACCAATTTCCTCTCATCTGAGGGTGAAAGCCAAAGTCTGGAAGATGAGCCAAAGTGATGATACATCAGTATATTGGTTTGAACTGCAGATCTGAGTTTGCAGTTGTTTAGAAATAGCTCCAAGAGACCTTCCCAGATTATGTCTTTTAACATACTGCTGAACCTCAGCACCACTTATTAAAAGATTTAACTGAGTGTAAGTATATATTTGAGCCTGTATATGTACTCTTGACACTGTGTGGAGTAGAGAAAATCTAAAATAAATTAAAATTTGCGCACCCAAGTATTTCTTTAGATGTATGCTGCTCAACCATTGCACCCTGGAAAAAGAACCATCCAAAGAAATAAGTAAAAGTTCCAAATTGCCATGACAGTTATGGGCAAGATGAGTCTATGTAAACTTTCATAACTGACTGTACATGTTAGTTATGAAAGAATAATTTTGAGAGTGTGGTTTTGTTGCACATAATGTAAGCCAGTGGAGAATAGATTAAGCTAGTTAAAGCTCAGCTTTAACTTAAAAATAACATCAGGAATTAAAAAATATATATAGATTAGTAATAATATAATCATTACAATTAATAATATATTATTCTAATATATGCTGTTATTATTATTATTATGTAATTGTCATAACATTTAGATACAGTGTTTATAGTACTTCCTATGGATATTCGGATGAATGGTTTTGCTGTTTGTGTCGTGAACATTATTTTTTATTAACAGTCTAACCAACAGTATTTCTAAAAGTCTTTAAAAAAAAGAAAAAAGAACCAAATAGAATCTCTATATATCAACATTAAAGATAAATATTTTTAAACTTAATTTAAGTTTATTCTTCCTCGGATGGTAGATTTTCAGTGAGATCATAACGTTTAGGCAACTTTTTAACGTTTGGGAGCAGCAACGTGTTGCCTTCCAGTTTGTGATGTAGACTTGCGCATGCCCAGTACCTGACATTTGAAGTATCTTCTCAGGGGTGTTTGAACAGGAAGGCGGACATATTGGCGAGACTGTTGGAGAAAATCGGGCATCGTCTGCGATTGTTTTCTGAAAAGTAACACACATCAAACCCAATCTGTCTGTATTCCATCTGAGGGATAAAGCAGTTCGGACGGGGAGGCAATCGAGGCTCAGTGACAGCGCACGCAACGCTACGGATGGAGTGCCTTTAAACGTTGTAACGACTCCGTCTTTACACTCATCGAAATTTGGAAGAAGCAGAAGTTTTTTTTCCCACCACTTCTACTTTTGAGCTGTCAGATTGGTTTGTCATTTTCTGCAGGGGCCTGGCATAGATATGGGAACGGCACAGGACTAGCTTTCCAACAAATCGTGCTTTTTTTCAGACAGACGGTGCATTCACGTTTTAACTGCCTTTTGTTTGGATGCACCAACATTTTAAGCCCTTATCCTCAGCGGCATCCCACGGAGGCTGACTAATCTGTCGCCGCATTTATCTTTGCCACTAAAGTTGTTTGCCACTCGTACCGGGGACACATACTTCAAATCCGAAAATGTGGCTTTTGCATGTTCAATGCAACCTTAAAGCGTGTGGAAGCTCCAGGAGAACGATGTGTTTTCTTTGAAGTGCGGCGGAAAGTTCAGAAGAAGAAAGGGACATTTGGCTAGCTAGCTAGCTATCGCTAGCTGCTAAAGCTAGCTAGCCACTCGCCATTGGGCTGTTTTTGTTCATAACTCAACGTCGGGAATGAGTTTTGCAGCAAAAATGTCTGCTGGGGATACGATGGAGGCTCGATTTGAAAAGATCGATGCCATGTTGAAAGACCCAAAGTCAGAAATAAACACGGATTGTCTGCTGGTAAGTTTGTAGCATAGTAGCGGGCTAAAGTGGCTAACGTAGCGATTCAGCCAATTTCGGGGTCAGTGTAGTCCTTGGAACAGAAATTCTTTCCGAGACCAGCACACTTCATCTTGTCACTGAAGAATTGCTGACACAGAATATACAGACATTTAGTTAGCTGGAACACCTGTGCACTGGCATGTAAAAACTAGGGGTATTAATTTTAACACCTCCAGATACTTTACAAAATCGAAGGCAAAAACGCACACTATAATAGGGTGGAAATAACAATCTTTAACTGCGGTATTCTGCTAGTTTAAAATAAAAATAACGAATAATTGTAACGTAATGACTAATAAGCTGGACAGATGGCACAGAGACACACACTTCGTTACAATATTTTTGTTTTAGGCAAGTTAAAACCCATCAACTAGTGAGTTTCCTGCCTTGCGCTGCAAACCGATTGTGATATATATATTTTTGGTCACCAGTGTGCAGCTTAGAGCATTTAAAAGGTGACCAGTTAGATGTGTTGTTTGTTTCAGCTTCATATAAAGTGATAGGCCCTCTTCAAGCCTGTTCTAACCTGCAGAGCTTCAGCTGCATCAGTACACCTGTTGGCTAGAGTTTTTCCTGGCTGCTTCCTGCCTGTGGATGACAACTCACGAAATGACTCCTATCTTAAAAGAAAGGCGGCTGTTGCCACGTGCTTCAGCCTGGAGCAACACCTTTATTGGTTTTTATTACGTGCAGCAGTCCCAGAAACTGACTCATCGTGGAGGGGATGTTGTTACGTCGAGGGTGTGTTGATATGAGGAGCGTTTCAGGTTCAGTGACAGCCGTGCTGCGTGTTTTCGCACGGATTTGCGTCTTTGTGACTAAAGGGAGCGGTTGTGCTCAGATGTTTGTTGTGGTAGAATCAAAATGAGTGTAGGTAATCGGCTGGGGGGACGGATGGACTTGCCTTGAATTTCCAGTTACTGACTTAAAACCTATGTTTTGGGTTTTCGTGTCTGACCTACTTTTTCGCCTTGGGCACACCACTGAAGTGGCAAGAAATAAACAGTTCCCATATTATTATGTATATCCTAATAGTTCTTGAGGCTACGTGGCTCTTTGATTGATTCCTCTTGACTTTATGATATAGGAGTGGACTAATTTCCTAAACAAATGAAGTAAGGAAAGCCCTATAGGAAAAGGGGCTTGTCCCAAAACCCCACCCACACATCCCAGAGTGTTTGTGTTCAGGGTGCTACAGATAGTGGTCTTTAGTTAAGAAAAATTGCTTAGCACTGACCTCCCATCGTGTTGCAGAAAAGGGGCTCTTAAACTCACCTAGAGGTGCACATGCTCTGCATTTCTAATGGCAAAAAGCTGTGGGGACTGTTCCCACTGGCAGCCTCACACACAAGGGTGTTGTTCGTTTTTTTTTCTCTTTTTTTTTTTTTTTCTTTTTCTTCCCCTCTCTGCAATCGCCCCTGATCAATGAATGGAGGCCTTTTGCTGAGGCGCTCTCTGCCACCATGCAACTCCACCCACAGCTTAATAAAATTCCATGCTAATCAAATAACCTCTTGTCTTTGACTGGCCTGGAGTTCCCTGTGTGTCCCAGAGCCATTCTGCATGTCTGGAGAGTTGAGCCCAAGCAGGCAGCTCTGAGGTAGCTGGGTGTGGGCTCTGCTCTCTACCCATAAACCAAAATTATGTGGACTGAAGACTCATGTTTCTGAGGGCTGTGAATCAGGACATTTAACGCATGAAGCAGCCAACATGCTTGGCTATGAGTAATAGGCTCCATCAGAATGCACAATGCAAGCCTTTTACTGGCTGTGTTTCTGTACCTGGCATAGCACTCTGAAGTATAGGACCGTTGGGATTACACTTTTCCCTTATAGGAGCTTGGCCTGTGATATGTGTGATGGTGACATTTGGCCTGTACCTTAGTGCTCAGCTCTGGGCTTGCATAACCATTCACTGTTCTCCAGTCCTGCTGCCCTTATCTTCACCCGCTAAATAAATCCTGCTCAGAGTGAAGAGAGCCTTATCTAGATGGGCAGCCCCCTCCCCAATCATTGTGCTCTACATTGGCTTCTACAGAGCCAATCTGAACGGACAGAATTCCTGACATTGTGATGTGAAAGCTCAGTTGCCATTAAAGGTCTAAGCATTGTTAATATATTTTATTCTTCTGTCAACCAGCAATGATCGAAGTCTTTAGAAAAATGAAAATTGGTTGTGTATTTGTCAAAGTACTGAAAAATGTCCCAGGTACCCTTGCACTTGGCGCTAGAGTATTAAAGTGGAGTCTGTTTATCATCTAGTGCATTATAATAAATGAATCGATGTGTTAGGACTCGCTGTGAGCGATAATTGAGGTGCACTACATAAAGGCTTCCTGCCATCATCTTTGTTCTTCCTTTGACACTTGGACTACGTCAGCGCCTCTGTGTTTGATCCCTCTTTCATCTGTTATTTGGGCTTTAAATCTGTAATAAGAGTAATTACAGGAAACGGCAAGGCCAATAAACCAGATTCATACGATGGCGACTGTGCGAGTACTGCACGTCAGGGTGGATGCTCTGACTTTGATTTAGAGTGTGAGCTAAAATCAGAAATGCTGCATATATTTCAGTTCGTGTAGGAGATGGCAATAGATAAATTAGCTTTGTGGTGAGATTCCTATACATTTAGATGAGTATGAGACAGAGATTTATTTTGTTGAAATCACATTTGGAGGTCAACATCAGCCAGTTTTTTCTACTTAGTTTAGATTTAGTCTTAAAACATCAGAACTGAGTGAGTGATTCTTATGCCTTATAATGAAATGATAAAGAAACTTTGCTATAAAAACAGCTGGTGTGAAAACTTGTATTTATTGTTTAAGTCCAATTCGGACTAAGGTCTAATGCTGGATATAGCCCAATTAAGGGAAACTATCATACAATAAA
Source organism: Astatotilapia calliptera (assembly GCF_964374335.1). Classification (NCBI taxonomy): domain Eukaryota; kingdom Metazoa; phylum Chordata; class Actinopteri; order Cichliformes; family Cichlidae; genus Astatotilapia; species Astatotilapia calliptera. The sequence goes on from NC_137439.1 coordinate 16,057,908, forward strand.
ACAAGGCCTCATAGAAGCTTACCTTGAAAAACAGTTGTTCTGAGCGTCTAGCATAAACATGTTTGTGGCCTGCGTTCTGATTTCCTTGCATGGTTGAGTTGCCAAGGCCCAACTTTTGAAAAACAGCCAGTGAATCCTTGTCCTGCCTTCACGACCTTTGCCTTTAATGGACCTGCCCTGCCTCTTAAGGTGTTGTCTTGCACTGATAATGTAGCAAAATTCACTGTCGTTCTAGATTTACCAGAGATTTTTTGACAGGAGGACATAATACTCACCCTTTTGTGGTGTTCTCAGTTAGCATATAGGCCTGTGTAAGGGGTATATGACAAGGCAAGATTTTCCAGGCCATTGTTATCAGGATATACCAGTCCTCTAAGCTACTTCTGTTTTGTGTTAGTCAACCAAAACAAACTGCACTGCGTAATGACCTTTCATTCTAAACCACAGCATCACATGTGCCATTTATCTGTTGAACATTTGTTAATTGTGACAAATATATACTATGAACAAAATCAGTCTTTTCACCATAAGGGCGACACTGGTGAATGCAGGAACCTTGAATGCACCACCGGTTGTTTTTGCATCTGCTCTTTCTCACAGCTGCATCCCCTGCAGGGCTAATGTAACTCTGACAAAAAGTACTGCAGTGGCCGTATTTTTATGGGGGCAATTAGGGCTGGGCCATATTATACCGTTCACGGTAATACCGGTATAATGTTAGGCAACGATAGGAAAATGAAATATCGCGATAGAATGGGAGTAAAACGCGCATGCGCAGTGCCTTTGTTTTCATACGCACATGGCCGATTGTTGAGTGAAACAGATGAACCAGAATTGGTTTGTAAAAATGGTGCAACTTCAGTGATGTGGAACTGGTTTGGTGTTTGTCCGTCAGATACACAACAAAGCACATTTTTTTGCAGAACATGCAAGCGGCCGTTGTTATTGTCATATTTGTCGGACTAAGATGCTCTTAAATCTGGGAGTAATCTGGGTCCTAAACTCCGTATGCTTCAGGTCAAACAACACTGCAGCATCACTTAGAGTTAAAAACTGTCTAAATTCTTTCATCTTTAATAAAACGATCAGCATTGCTGCTTTACCAGGTGTAACTATAAAGTTTAACTTCCAGGCATCCATGAAAACAAAAGTTATTACATTTAACGGAGTTAGAAGTTAGCAGGAAGCTAGCGGAAGTTAGCTCGCTAGTTTCGCTAGTTACCTAAGCATGATATTGCATGTTCTGACGGAGAGATTTCTGAAAAAAATCAAACGTACAGCTCTGCTATCACTTCCAACATAAATGAAGACAGGAAACTAAACAGCAGTGACGTTTGTAGGGTTACTGAAGTTGGGCTAGCTGGTATATAATGATGTGCTACGTGATCGCTAGCGACACAGCTATGTTAGCATAACATAAACAGTGAAGCTGGAGGACGAACACTAACACTTTTCCACTTATAAAAGTTAACGTGAAGGTTCTTCATGGTTAGAGACAAATGCAATCGCATGGCAGGATGCTGTAAACGGACCAAACTTCAGTCAGGAGAACAACTGAGATAATCCATCCACAATACGAGGTTAGTCATTAATATACTGCAACAACATGGGAATAGAGCAGCTGCCAGAGAATTCAACATTAATGAATCAATGGTACAGAAGTGGAGGAAGCAAGAAGAATGAGTTTAATAAAGTTTGATTTATCTGACTGCTTTGTTTCGCTTAATGTGCCTTATAATCCCGTGCACCTTATGGTGCGAAAAATACGTACTGCACACTGCAGTTTAATGTTGCAAAGCACCTCTTTTTAACTTCAGTGGATATTATACATGGTTATGCTCAGGATATGTCAGCCCATTTCTACTGGAAATGCCTTTTGGTTAAACTTTCAGCAAGGAATTTGCATTTGCACTGTTACATTTTTATAAAGCTTTAATGTACATAAAAACCAGCTTCTTGTTTAAGTGAAAATAAATGGAAGGTTGTCTTTTTGCGCTAGTAATGTTGTGGAGTTGTATTTTGTCTCGCATCAATTATATCGTCGGTTATATCGTTATCGCAAATTTTCAAATATATATCGTGATAAATATTTTTGGCCATATCGCCCTGCTCTAGGGGCAATCACCTACAGCACTCATTTAAGTTTGATTTGTCCATTGCTCCCCGGAAGTAACAAAGGTATTTACCCATATGGAAAAGATATATATAAATCTTATAAAGTTTGTATCTGTCTTGTGTGAAACTTGTATGAAAAGCATACAAGAGTGAAAACAGATATAAGATCCCTTGAAAAATTATATAATGAAACTTGTATGTTTTGGATACTTAGTAAAACAATATATGAAAGTAATGAGAAATTGGCCACTTTCATGAGTAAATCATGTAAGCCTTATATGATTTACTCATGAAAGTGGCCACTTTCATGAGTAAACCATATAAGTTTTTACTATATCTTTTCCATATGGGTAAGTAAGGTATGTAATACTTTGGAAGATGCACACGAAATGTGTGGGCTCTGTTGATTTGTTTTGAATTTAAAACAAAGCAACACCCGTCTGGAGCTTTTTTGATAATGAACTGTATCGTCTTGATTTGGAAAACATTTGTGGTGAAGGTTACGGTCAGCATTTCATCTACCCCTATTGTCAGAAGGTTCAGGGCTGTCAGTTGTAAACTGCTCTCCTCAGCTATTCAGTTATGGGAACAACAATTGACTGAGCTATTTGTAGCAGTGCTTTCCCTCAACTGACTGATTATGTGCAGGAATGCATACTAAAATGGTCCAATCTTTTAAAAATGGAACTCCTCTTTCTTTTTTTTTCTTTCTTTTTTTTGAAATGAGCCCATTCAGAATCTGTCTTGTTTACTAAGGGCTAAAATGCCCGTTGGGCGCTCCTGCGTACATAATGGTCTATATTCCCTCCTTTAATGAACTGGTCATTTGCTGGCGTGTGCCGTGCAGGCAGAGGAGCACAGTTTTGCTTGAGAATCCACCGCTCAGTCATTGGAAACCAGTGAGCGATGGCCACTGTTGGAATTACTCCATTCTACTTTCACATGAAAGCTTTTGTGACAGTAATTCTCGCTCACTGGGACCTCATAAGAAACTCAAATACCCCTGTTTTGCCACTCCTGGGCTTACTGTCACAGCCATTTATCCAGCAGAGTTGTTAGATATGCAGTCTTTCAAGGCACATGGGATTTCCTGTCAGTAGATATTATCTGCAGCCAGAGTGTGTAAGAAGTAGTCCAGACAAAGTGCTTGGCTAGAAAAACTCCAGCTAAAGTCTCAGTGGTGGTTTCTAAGTGTACTAGAGGGATCAGCGTTAACTCTCTTGGAATGTCTTTACCTGAGAGGAAGTGATGTGTTATTTCATGCTTTGAATGGCTTCACTGGTTTGTATGATCACATTCACGTTTACACGGGCACACCCCGCTGTGGAATAGGCTGTCTGCTCAGCTGCTCACATGTGGAAAGCATATTGTCTTGAAGAGGTGGCAGAAAAGGACGTGAGAAGAAGTGCTCAACTTAGGCCAGTCCACATGCCTTGTGCTGGCATGCTGAGAGGGGATGATGTGGCCGAGTCTCTCATGGAAATTTTAACTCAGACTTTAATGTCTGGAAAAGAGCTTGTGCTTGTGTGTGTGTATTTTTATCCCTTAAGGATTAAGATATAAAGGAAATAATTATCATATGTAATGTCAGCCAATGCATTGGTGTGTTCCGTATAACCATACATTTTTTTTTAATTATTTATTTTAAACATAACTATCGCATTTCATGAATAGGGCGATGAGACGGTTTTTCATATGATTAGTTAGTAATCCCAGGGATGTGTCACCCACTGGCTGAAGCAGCATCAGCAGAAACTTCAAGCTCTGGTTTGTTTTCCTTGCAATTTTTCCCAAGACTGCCACATAATAAAACATCCTGTGCACGGCTACTGCCCAGCCCCTTTCGAGTTGAGTTAATCGTTTTTGTGATTTTCCTTATAACATAGATTGCAGGCACATCTTGTTAAGTTCATAGCAGCATATAATCTCAGTAATTGTATCATTTTAATTAATAGTGTCACATTTTTGCCTTTTGGCTGAAGGCTATGATATCAACTTGGATCCTTGGTGTTAATTTATAGTGTGTGTGCACCTTTTTTCATTCAGTTTGCCTGGAAAGTGCTCATTACTGCAAAGTATTCTAAATTACTCATGATGAAAAAGTATTTCAAGTATTCCTGTACTAACAGCCTCATATTTGGTACTGTAGCCTGGAGCAGAGTTTGCAATGAAAACTGTATTGCAAATAGGAATTTAATATGCAGACACCAAACAGGCAATAGGAGCTGGTTGAAATCCACTAGGTGGTCTTTGTGTGTCTGTTGTTTGAGTTGATGATTTTCATCTGAAAGAAAACAGACTCGCATAAATGGGTTGATCCATGATGTGCTGACATGTTCAAGGGATATCTTCCAGCGGTATTTTCCAAACTCTCCATTCATGCCAGGCGTTGCAGTCATCTTGCAGTGTTTTTTTTTTTTTTCTCCTCGGCAGCACAGCTGTGTAGGTGGAACGGTGATAATACTTTGGAAGCATTACAATCCACATTAGTTCAGAGAGCTGGCAACAAGCCCCGATAATGTAAAGCACTTCTCAGATTCTGACAGTTTTCTTTGAAATTGCCTATCATGACATGCACTGTTAAGCTACACAAGTCTGGATGCCTCTCCAATGTGCAGGAAGCTGCAACTGGCTATTGGTATTGGCTGAATATAAAAATCACTGGTGGTCCTCTTGATGCATGTTATTAAAGGTTGTGACAAAATTGTGACAAAAATGACTCCTGCTTGGCCGTCTTACATGTATGTGCAGGTGATCTGGATGCTCTGCTCTGCTGTAGTCGGCACAGTCTAACCTCTCTACGCTGCTTCCCACCCAATGCTGAATTTTGCGGTGATAATCAGTTTCCCACAGATTTATTTTCTATCTGTGGTATAAATGGTTATGTTAACGTGTGTGTTTGTGTGGTGTTGCTGAAAAGCTGAATAAGTGAATAAAAAAAAATCTGTTTAAGTTTCTATTCTGCAAATATTTATATTTCCCCAAGTTCTTCTGTCAGCGAGTTGCGTATTCCATTTCAACCCTGCCATATTGGATTAAATCCGGTGGTAGTGTGGTTGTGTATGAAGTTAAGGTAGCCCTCTAGCTTATAGTGGATCTTCAGAGCAAAACAAGTGCCACTGTCCACGCCACTATCAGAATAAAACTGAAGCAAAGGGCTCTTAACAACTTTGCTCCTATTAAAAGACAGCTCTCAACTTCTCCACTTTGACAGCTGGCCAAGAAGCCTTTTAGCTCAGCAAACAGACTAGGGCTGCAGCGATTCATCAAATAAATCGATTTATAACAAAAAATTCCTCAGTGTAAATGTTTTTGCTTCGATGCGCAGTTTAACTTTGTAGCCCTCAGCTGTCACCATGTAAGTAGTTAAACATGTAGCCGAATTTTGTCTACATACACAAAGCGCATAGCCGCTACTGAGACGGTAAACTCGAATGGAGTGAAACAAAAGTGTCTGAAACTGCAGCAATTGCCAAAATAACCTTTACGGGGAAAAAGTTGGCAGGAGTCACATGGCGAGAATCAAACCACCTCTTCAGCAAGCTCTAATGTGAAGAAAAGTGAATTTTGTAGCAAACCCCCATTTCCACCACATTTGTTTTACACAGTAAAATATCTGCAGTAAAGCTGTAGAAATTAAAATTAAAGTGTATGCAGATGAAATTTGAACTATGTCTAATATGATGTTTAAATTGCTGAGAGTAGACGGCAGTCGTCCTATAATCGATTACGAAAATAATCGGTAGCTGTAGCCCTAAAACTGCCGTTTGTTGTTGATAGGTTGTTAAAGTAGTTCAATTTTTTTCCCTTCATGGTACGTGCAAAATCATGCATACAGGAAATCACTCGTACACTGTTTTGTTGCTTTACAATTTCATTTTGACTACACTTACCTGGTTGGTCATCCTACTTCCTCTATCGCTCATGAGTGGAAGGCCATTAATTCTAGGTTCTGTTGTATATCAATGCATAAACATCCATTAGGGGTATTTAATGTTGCTAAGCTACCTTATTTATTAATAGTTTGCCAGTTGATTAAAATGCCATCTATATGGTTCCTCCTGGTATGTCTATATCAGCTTGCCCTCAGTTTCTCTCTATGAGGATAGGTGACACCACAGCAAACATGCAAATGCCGAAATTCAGACACCGATGCTCACAGCCAGTACTTTATCAAACTGACATTATTTTGTTTGTTAATCGGTTAGCTTTCACATTCTTGTTTCATGATTTTATCCTATATTGTATTTGTATTTGCCCTACCTGGCTCTGTTATTGCTCTGGTGTTTCCTTAGGATGGCTGGCTTTTCTTTGTTGCTTCCTTTATTTGTTCTCCTATTGGGCTAGCTAGCACAACATGCACCAGCTCTCTCCACTCCCTCTGCCTTTCCGTCATAGTCTTTTACAGTTGTGCTGATGATTGAAAATGAGACTCTCTATGTGACTCTGCACTTGGGATAGATTATTATTATTTTTTCTCTTTCCTCTCCTTCACTTTTTTGTTGAGAACTTGCTTGGCCACATAACTAAAATAACTCTCTGACGTGTACAGTCCTGTTGAGGAATGTTACTGTGGCTGTCCAGAGTTTTCTGCGGCAGGAAGTTATGCAAACGTGCATTGCTGAGCGCAAAGCCTTGTGATTAAGGTCCTGAAGGACTCAGTTCTTCAGCATTTTTTTTCCCAGTGTAAGCTGGCTGGATACTATATGGCTCAAAGGGCGTCTTTCTTTTCCCCCTCCCAGCCTCTTCTGTAAATACTCTCTCCTGAATGTTGACTTCTGAAGGTTTCTAAACTGAGCAGAAGAGCTTCCAAAGTATTAATTTTCCAGTGTTCTGTCCTGGTAAATTTTGAAGTTGTTTTTCTTCTTCCTAACAACAATTCTACACCTTTTACTTTTTCCTTTTCCCCTCCCACCTGCGTTTTCCTTGTACCGCCCATCCTGCAGGGCACTTGCTTGTTTTATGTCTGTCCTCCACTGTTGAGCAGAAACAGCAGAGTGACTTAAGAGGATTCCCAAGCTGCTGATTCACCATGTGTCATCATTGCTTTGCTCAGAGAAACACAAAGACACTGCTGGAATGACAAGATTTCATGCTATGATGGAAAGTTCAGAGATGATTTGGCCAATAAATACATTTTATTGCATATTTTAATTGTAGCTCTTACCAGCTTTATAGTGGAACATGTACCTCTGACCTTTTTAAAGGAAAGCATATGTAGGTTAGCTCACCCCTTGAAAACATCTGGCTCACACCTGCGCGAGGGACTTCATAACAGTTGACGTACATTCGAGGGTTTGTGTGCCCGTGTTTTTTCAGCCATTCTGGATTAGATTAAACCCTGCCAGTGGCACTTGTGCTGTAGCCTAGCCGAAGGCAAGACTGTTTCTCTCCATGTTTATAGTTCTTGAAATCACAAAAATTGTACTGTAAACAAAATGGCAACAAATACTTTATGTCTGTTTATTTTATTTGCTTTCAATCATTGATCCAAGTCGTACCCTAGCAGAGAATATGGTAATCAAGTTATGACTCCGTGGAGGGCCAGGAACATCGCTGTAATGCCTATGATAGGGAAGTGTGCAGTCGTCATTACTTACCATATATTTCTTAGGTTCTTTTGACATGCTGCTTATACAAACTTGTGATGTCAGTTTGGAATAATATACTTTTTGCTTGAAAAGACAAAAGCTAAAAAAAAGTCATTGCATTCATTTATAGATGGCAAAAATTGTATTGACCAAAGATAATGTTTTTGAATGCACTATGTTGGTGCTAAACATTATGGATGCAAAATTCTCGTCTGATTCCAATTCTGATGTTTAAAGTTGCAATTTGGTAGAGAGCTCCCTGTGTCTTCACATTTGAGGCTGGAACAGAAAAGCTCTCGGCCATTGGTTGATGTCATAACATGTGCAGTTACTGGCCGATAACCTGGTGCATCCCCGTCATAAGTGTCATGCAATATGCAAGCCATGCTTTTTAAAACTTTTTTTTTTTTTAAATTTGTTTTGTTTTTCAACAAAATGCTGAAGTGCTCCCCAACAGTAACATGATCCAGACTGGAAGCCAACTGCCAGTGTTATGCAGACATTTTTGCACAGAGCGGTTTCACAGTTCGCTTTTCTCATGCCGTGTGAGATGACCGATCTGTGACGTTGTAGCAGTCTTTTAATTTTGCTTTCATGCATGGTCACCCTTCTGCTTTTCTTCCAGGATGGCTTGGATGCACTGGTATATGACCTTGACTTCCCTGCCCTGAGGAAAAACAAGAGTATTGACAACTTTTTGAATAGATGTAAGTACACTGCATCAAGCTTTCCCCCTTATGAGAGCTCCCTGTGTCTTTCTCATTAACTATTTGTGTTCACAGTTATGTATGGGTATAAGCCTAGACTCAGGGAGGGGGGAGGAGCAGTTTTTTGGGTCACGGCGTGTATGTGGGCTTGGACACAATAGGTGTCTGCTGTTTAGTGTCCCCAACAAAGGGGCTTTCATAAATGGTTGGTGACCCGCCTGATGTCTGTCAAGGCTGGCTTCTCTTTTTCACTGTGTCCCCAGAATGGGGAAGCTGCTATAAATGTGATGAAAAAAAATCTATAAGTCAAAGGTTTCTCGCTTTCCTTAATGTATCTGGTCAAACTGCTCAATTTCCAGCACTTAATATATGGGACAATGGTGAGTTATAGCGTGTACCCCAGAATTTGCGCTCAAATCTGTACTCATACTGTATTGATCATGTGGTGGTTTTTATGGGATCTCAAGTGTCCATCTTAATGCATCAGAAATGCATGAGATACTGCTAAGATTGTGCAGGATATTAATGTCATGGTGCATGTTGTAACTTTTTGTGCATTCTTAACAGGTTTTTTTTTTTTAAGTTTTGAGGACAACTAGAATATAACAGGTCATATTTGAATATCAAGTGACCTACTGTAAACCCCTAGGCAAAAACTGCCATTAGGCATCTTCTCAATTACTCTTGGTTCTGTATTTTCGTGAAAGGCATTGATGGATATGGAATAATGGCGCTATATACCAAGACAGTGATCTTCAGTAGCATGACTTGCCTGAAGCACTTCTAGCTCTAAATCCCCAGCCATGCATTGTGGTTTGCACCACAATCAAATAAGCTGTTTGCTCTACTGTATGTATGCCAAGACCTACTGACATTAATCCATCACCCGGCCTCGTGAGCAGATATACTCACATGGTATATTATCTATAACAGTAACTGGAGTTCCTATTTGTTGCATTTCTAAACATGTTTTTTTTATGTCTTCAGGGTTGCCTGGGATTTTTCAAGTAGGGATCATGATCCCAGGAACTCATGCGTGGTGGAAATGACTCACAAATGTTCTTATTCTAATAGCTTAGTACTTTCTTTTTATTTTTAGATCACTTGAACTTGGATGCCCCCCCGCACCCCGCTTTTCCATGCATTCCCGTGCTAGTTGTGAGTCATGTGAATTGAAAATTATCCCACTAGTACTGCTTTGACCAAATTTGGCTGAACAGTGGATACTGACTCCCCAAGGGGAGCTAGAATTATTACATCAGGGAAAGGCCAACTCTCAGTAAGCAACAAACTTTCCCTAAACGGCGTCACTCAGCTGTGCAGTTGCAGTACGCTGTCAACTTGTTCTGCTTTGCTTGCCAACAATGTGGATGTCCTATGAAAGTAACCCCTGAGATTGCATAAACAGGGAGGCTGTGATCCCTCAGTGATGGAGATACACCTTCTCTCAAAGGTCAACACCATAACAAGAGCTTTGTGCATTTCTCCTGGTAACTTTGCATGTTTGTTTTTTTTCTTCCCCCCCCAGACAAAGAGACGATTAGTAACATTCGTGATCTGCGAATGAAAGCGGAGGACTATGAGGTGGTTAAAGTTATTGGGAGGGGTGCATTTGGAGAGGTGCAGTTGGTAAGAGTGCCATTCTGTCTTTTTATTTCTTTATTTCTTTGAATAGCACAGTAGCTATAAATGTAGCACATTGATGAATAAGTCTGACTTGATTGCTGCCTCATTATCGTTTTTCAGGTAAGACATAAAGCGACAAGCAAAGTATATGCCATGAAGCTGCTGAGTAAGTTTGAGATGATCAAGAGGTCAGACTCTGCTTTCTTCTGGGAGGAGAGGGACATCATGGCCTTTGCCAATAGTTCATGGGTCGTTCAGGTATGATGGGACAGAGGAGTGTCTAAACATGCAGTTATTAGTCAGACATTGTTCAGACCACATAAATCCAGCCTCATTCATGTGTCTGACATAAATTGTTGGGATACTTTTGAATCCTTTTCCTAATTGTTTGAATTCTGTCCTTCTACAGCTCTTTTTTGCATTCCAAGATGACCGCTACCTCTACATGGTGATGGAGTACATGCCTGGTGGTGATTTGGTAAACTTGATGAGCAACTATGACGTCCCAGAGAAGTGGGCTCGCTTTTACACAGCCGAGGTAGTCCTGGCCCTGGATGGAATCCACTCTATGGGCTTCATTCACAGGTGACAGTACAACATTTGTATTTTTCTCTGTTTGTGGTGTTCATATATGTTGAAAAAGAAGCTATTTTCGTTATTTAAAAAGACTTATTAACGTTACATCGTCATTTCTAGTTCTGTTTTTTTTTTTCCCCACAAGGCATTTTTTCCCGTTGTAATTGTGTGAGATTTGTAGCGGGATCAAAGAGGTTTGGTGGCAACCTGTGATCTAAGGAAGCATTGTAATAAGCAGGAAGTAACGTTGCTAGGTGCTATCGGTTTTAAGAGACTTCACAACTGCTTCTCAGAACTTTGGAAAAAAAAAAACCAAAACATTTTTCCACACTGTCAGCTTCATTTTTCTTTCTAATATGTAAAAGATTGCTAAAGATAAGTTGGGTAGACATGCACTGTTTTTTTTTTTTTTTGCTTGTTTTTTTTTTCTCATGGCATCCAGTGCAACAAACATGTTTGCCAATGTGTGAAATGGCGTGGGCCAGAGGGAGCTTTATATAGTCAATAGCAGAGCAACAAGTATGGCATGCATCTGAACATCAAATTGTTTCTCCACACAACAGCCCTGAAGCACTTTGAGTTCATAACATTACTGGGTACAGTGGTGGAATTTTTTTCCATCAGTTTTCTTCTAATTGGAGTAAAGCATTTTTTAGATGGATATATCCTTTATTAATCCTTTTGCAGGAAATCACATTTCCACGGCAGCTTTAACCCAAACATTACACAACACATCCCAAACAGCAAAACAATGTTAATTTCTAATAAAGTTAACGTTATTGTGCATTAAATGGTCTTATAACAGCTTGTATAAAGGATTTCCTGACGCGCTCAGATTTGCACGATGTGCAGAGAAACATGAACACTATTCTCATTAACAGCTGCCCACATACCTCATGCCATCTGATCTGTCGCTGCTACAGCGTTCAGACAGATCTGACTGTGTTGTTTTTTGTTTTGTTTCTCTAACCTTAACGCTAATGCCCATGCATCGGCTCAGCATGAGAACGCTGCTGAAACCTTTGAATGTTTTGGATGAGTTTAGTTTCCTTGTGATGCGTGTGTTTGATTTGGATGTTTTTATTGGCGTCGTGCTTGAACTGATGTCTAACGATGTTTTTGTTTCCTCAGAGATGTCAAGCCTGATAACATGTTGCTTGACAAAGCAGGCCACTTAAAGCTCGCAGACTTTGGGACCTGCATGAAAATGAACAAGGTATCAGATTCACTTTCTTTCAACACAGCCATATTGTCAGATGATGTTGATAAGATTATTTTAAAAATTTCTGTGTCTCAAGTTAATGCTGCTCAGTTATAGTGAGAATCCCAGTCATGATTATTCTGGTCTGTATTTTAATCTTGATTATTGAGCAATATTAGACATTATCTTAACAACGAGTATGGAGTTACTGAACTTTAAGAATGTGTCCTTGTATAAGGAAAAATGAGGTGGAGGTGTCGAGGTGGTTTTTTTGGGGACCAGTTCTGAATTTATTGACAGATCTTTAGCTCAGCTCAGCACCTGTTGATTAATTGTTTACTTAGAGAGAGGGGAAAATTCTAACTCGGAAAGCTGGGAGGCGGTTTTGTTGCCAGAAAGATGTGAATAATGCTTTAGATTATTTGCAGCTCATACTCGACACCTCAACATTTTTATAAAAATCTCATAAATCTACTTTAAGAGTTTTACTTCAAGATAGATCTCGAGGAGTTAAAGATTAATAGCTGAGTTTAAGTGTCTGGACATAGCTGGCATATAAATAACACTGCAAGAAGAGTATTTGTATTATTATCATAGTTTTATTTTGATCTAATTGTTGAAAGCCAAAATTGTAATTTAGGTTAAAATCTGATAAATCACTTAGTCGTTGTTTTCATCCACTTTTATAGAATTAAATAAACAACAACATTAATAATAGTAATTACTGGGATGGCAGGTTGGCTGTAGCTCAGTAGAGCTGGTCATTTATTGATTGGAAGGTTGGTGGTTTGATTCCTGGCTCTCCAGTCTGCATGCCAAATATCTTTAGGCAAGATGCTAACCCCATATTGCTCTCTGACGCATCTATCGGAGTATGAGTCTGTGTGAATATTAGCTAGAAAGTACTTAAGCATAGAAAAAAGTGCTTAAGTGCTTATATGAATGGGTGAATGAGGCATCTTGTGTAAAGTGCTTTGAGTGCTCTGGCAAAGTGAAAAGGTGCTATATAAGAATGAGTCTATTTACCATATCCCTGTAATAATGATAATTTTTTTGAAGTAAAGTGTTGGAGTTGTTAATGTTTATGATGCTCGTGCCCTTCAGGACGGTATGGTACGATGTGACACAGCAGTGGGAACTCCAGACTACATTTCACCTGAGGTACTGAAATCCCAAGGAGGAGATGGCTATTATGGCAGAGAGTGCGACTGGTGGTCAGTGGGAGTGTTTCTGTACGAAATGTTAGTTGGTGAGTATTTGCATTGAAAGATGACTTATTTTACATATTTAGAGCCAGACATATTACTTACCTGTTGCTCTCGTTTGTCCCGTGTATAGGCGACACTCCTTTCTATGCAGACTCACTAGTGGGGACCTATAGCAAAATTATGAACCACAAGAATGCGCTGACCTTCCCTGATGACAGCGACATATCCAATGACGCCAAGAATCTGATCTGTGCTTTCCTGACCGACAGGTTAGATGGCCACAGACCGAGCAGCGAATCACGAAGCTTTTTGTCAGAAATCCTTTTCTTTGCATAAATTGTTTTCAGATGTAGAGAACCCTCTGTGAAAAACAAAAAATCTTAATAGCAGAGATAATGGCTCTCTTTGCATTCAGATACTTGCTGTCTTCTGCTGACATTACCATACAGAATTGCTGAAATTACTAAATTTCTCCTCCTGACCCCCACAGGGATGTTCGACTCGGCCGTAATGGTGTAGATGAAATCAAGAGGCATCCCTTCTTCAAGAATGACCAGTGGACGTGGGAGAACATCAGAGAGAGTACGAATGTTTTCACTCTTAATGTTAAGGATTATTTTCACAACTCCCTTTTAATTTGGCTGCGGCTCACTGTTATTGCAATCATGGATCCTGCGATCATGTTTTCCATTTGACCTACTGCAGACAGTTGCAGGAAATTCTTGTAGACGAGCCATTCATTCAGTATCCTTTCTAAGACTAAACGTGATTCCTGCTCAGAGTAATAACTTGCAGCGCAGCATTTTTGAGGCCAACAATGGGGAAAGCAGTTTAAAGCAAATGTTAATGCGCTGGGATTGACACTGGAGCAAAGAGAGATTAGAAATGTAGTGCTAAATCCACTAGCTATAGTCGGTTCTTTACTGGCTTTATATTTAATACTTTACTAGGCTGAAGTCAGCACTTTGTTGCCACCGCCACCCCCATCCCGTTCGTGTATCAGGGGCTGACCAGCTCTACTAGCTGGCTGCTTTCCCTTGTTTTTAAGAGGGTCTCCAAAGAAAGAAAAAAGTCATTCCGGAGGGGGAAAAAGATAATTATATCATAATTACAGCAGATTTAAATATTTATAATATACCACAGTGATAAGAAGAAGCCAAGAAATTTTTTTTGGTTTGGGCTAACTGACTATATAAATGACTTCGTTTGCATGTATTATTTAAAAAAAAATGAACATTTTAGTTTTTAAGCTTTTGCACTTAAAAAATAGACTTACTTTGCTTCAGTATGTACTAGCCATAGGATATCAGAAATATGGTTGTCAGTAGAAATTAATACTGAAATATCATGATTCCTAACAGTTAAAACATTAAATGCAAGCTCTTTAAATACTGATCATAGTGTTAACATTGACTTAATCAGCTTTTTTAATCAGTTGTACAGGATAAGTCTTTGTGAACATTATGTGTTTATAGCCTGAAACTATCATTTCAGGTTATAAATGTTTTGGCTTATACAGGGTGGGCCATTTATATGGATACACCGTAATAAAATGGGAATGGTTGGTGATGCCCAAGATGGCATGAGGGTTAAAGTCCTGTTTGTGGCACATTAGTATATGTGAGGGGGCAAACTCCTCAAGATGGGTGGTGACCATGGTGGCCATTTAGAAGTCGGCCATCTTGGATACAACTTTTGTTTTTTCAATAGGAAGAGGGCCATGTGACACATCAAACTTATTGGTAATGTCACAAGAAAAACAATGGTGTGCTTGGTTTCAACGTAACTTTACTCTTTCATGAGTTATTTACAAGTTTCTGACCACTTATAAAATGTGTTCAATGTGCTGCCCATTGTGTTGGATTGTCAATGCAACCCTCTTCTCCCACTCTTCACACACTGATAGCAACACCGCAGGAAAAATGCCAGCACAGGCATCCAGTATGTGTAGTTTCAGGTGCTGCACATCTCGTATCTTCACACCATAGACAATTGCCTTCAGATGACCCCAAAGATAAAAGTCTAAGGGGGTCAAATCAGGAGACCTTGGGGGCCATTCAACTGGCCCACGACGACCAATCCACTTTCCAGGAAACTGTTTATCTAGGAATGCTCGGACCTGGCACCCATAATGCGGTGGTGCACCATCTTGCTGGAAAAACTCAGGGAACGTGCCAGCTTCAGTGCATAAAGAGGGAAACACATCATCATGTAGCAATTTCAAATATCCAGTGGCCTTGAGGTTTCCATTGATGAAGAATGGACCCACTATCGTTGTACCCCATATACCACACCAAACCATCACTTTTGTTGTTCCAGCAGTCTTGGAGGGATCCATCCAATGTGGGTTAGTGTCAGACCAGTAGCGGTGGTTTTATTTAACTTCACCATTCACATAAATGTTTCATCACTGAACAAAATCTTCTGCGTGAACTGAGGGTCCTGTTCCAATTTTTGTTTCGCCCATTCTGCAAATTATGTGCGCCGATCTGGGTCATCCTCGTTGAGATGCTGCAGTAGCTGGAGTTTGTAAGGGTGCCATTTGTGAGTAGCTAATATCCGCCGAAGGGATGTTCGACTAATGCCACTCTCCAGTGACATACGACGAGTGCTACACTGTGGGCTCTTGCTGAATGAAGCTAGAACAGCCACTAGTGACAGTTTTCTTGCGTCCACGTTTTGGCAAATCCAACACTGAACCAGTTTCACGAAACCTAGCAAGCAGTTTGCTAACTGTAGCATGGGAGATGGGTGGTCTCGTAGGGTGTCTTGCATTGAAATCTCATGCAATAACCCGATTACTGCGTTCACCAGATATCAACACAATTTCGATCCGCTCCTAGCGTGTTAACCTCTTCGACATGTCAATGGCTGTGAACAAAGAAAAACTTGTAAATAACTCATGAAAGAGTAAAGTTACGTTGAAACCAAGCACACCATTGTTTTTCTTGTGACATTACCAATAAGTTTGATGTGTCACATGGCCCTCTTCCTATTGAAAAAACAAAAGTTGTATCCAAGATGGCCGACTTCTAAATGGCCACCATGGCCACCACCCATCTTGAGGAGTTTGCCCCCTCACATATACTAATATGCCACAAACAGGACTTTAATATCAGCAACCATTCCCATTTTATTACGGTGTATCCATATAAATGGCCCACCCTGTACATCTTATAACATAGCTTAAATTCAATGTGTAGTTCATCTGTTATGATGATCTTCATCATTTCCTCCATATAAAATTTCCCACAAGTCACACCACACCTGTTGCTGCATTTGCAAACTATTTTATGTTATTACTAAGTAATCACAGTGTTGGCTTTGACTTGTTCTGAAATATCAGTTTTCATGACATCCCTGGTGTTTATTAATTAATATTAAACAAAACTTGAATGGTATCAGGACATTGACTGACTTTGTGTTATGTTATTCCCTGTAGTGAAAGACCTGCCAACACTTTTAGGAGTGTTTTCCAAAACATGTGCTCTGAATTTTTGTCATGCCCTCTAACACATGGAGGCTTTTATGTATAATAAAATTTGGTGTGTTCCCCCCCCCTTTGCCCCCCCCCCACACTCTTTGTTGTCTCCTTTGCTGTGTGCAGCGGCTGCCCCTGTAGTCCCCGAACTTAGCAGTGACACTGACACCAGTAACTTTGATGACATTGAGGAGGATCGGGGAGAGGAGGAGACCTTTCCCATACCAAAGGCCTTTGTGGGCAACCAGCTCCCGTTTGTAGGCTTCACCTATTACAGTAATCAACAGTAAGTCTGCCAGACTTGTTCTTTGTACCACTAAATTATATGTGTGTTCTGCTTTTTTCCCTTCATCTTTCTTGAATTTTTATATTTATACCTGTATATATTATGTCAATACAGGTTTTTAATTGTGCATCAAGGATGCTTTAGCCATGGAGCCAAACAAACAACAACAAATTTCAGAGTAAATGTCACAGACTTATGAAAAGTTCATTGTCTGTTAACGCTTTTTTTCCCAGCCTTTTGCGAAGGTCCGCTGACACGAAGAGCAGTGACAAGCGTAGCAGTTCCACAAAAGAAGATAAGAGTCATGTGAGTACAAGTCTTCAAGACAAGGTCTTTGACACGTTGGATGTCTGCGACTTTATCTGATCAGTTGAAATGGAATGTTTCTGTTCAGTTGGAGAACCTGCAAAAACGAATCTACCAGCTAGAGGAGCAGCTGCACAGTGAAATGCAGTTGAAAGATGAGTTGGAGCAGAAATGCAGGTATGGAATAATCCTTTGTCTTACGTTCATAGCCACTTTCCAAAATACAGATTAAGACAAAGCCTCGGCTTGAAGGAAAAGAATGAAGATGTAAATTTCTTAATCCATGATGGGAAAATGAGTCTGCCTGTTAGTCTGACTAAAGACATCTTGCAAAAACGTTGAGCCTGATGAGAACAGAATAGATGAGTTGCAAACTCTAAAAAAAGTTTTGTTTCGTGGGAGGATTAATGCTTGAATGACACTTAATAACGACATGGTCCCAAAGTGTCTTCTGTCCCTTGGTGCCTCTGTGATTTTATGAGGAAACTGGAGTTTTCCATGAAACAATTTTCACAAGATTTTACAAACTTCAGCCTCATTGTTTCATCTCTGTGAGAGACATTCAGAGTGTTTATTTATTTATTTTTATTTATTTTTTCTCTTGTTGCCCCTAGGACATCAAACAACAAGATTGAAAAGATTATGAAAGAGCTGGATGAAGAGGTAAATGCCTTTTTAAAATATTTCTTCCTCGCATTATAAATTCCTGTTATCAGCTTTGCAGTACACTCCTTTGATTTTGTTAATATAGTGTGGTGTCGCTAGCAAGCTATGAAGTTAAATATATTACTGTTTCAGATCAGTGGCTAGATTAGAGCTTGTTCCCCATCCACATCAAAGCTGCTCTTTTGTTCCTCGCCTTAGGCAAACCTGAGGAAGAGCGCCGATGCCAGCTTGTCTCTGCTGGAGAAGGACAAGCTTATGCAGCAGCACAGATTCACAGAGTACCAAAGAAAAGCCGACCAGGAGTCAGAGAAGAGACGGAATTTGGAAAACGAAGGTGAACTTAATGAAATGCTGCTGAGGTTATGAGTTAGACTTCTTGCAAAATACACACACTGGTCACTTTATTAGGTACACATGTTCAACTGCTTGTTAATGCAAATATCTAATCAATCACATAGCAGGAAGTCGGTGCACGAAGGCCGGTAGATATGGTTAAGATGACCTGCTAAAGTTCAAACTGGGCATCAGAATGGGAAACAGAGGGGATATAAGTGACTTTGAAGATGGCTTGTTTGTTGGTGCCAGATGAGCTGGGATGTTTCAGAGAATGGTCCGCAAAAGAATGGCAGGAAGTTCACTGTACTCCAATGGCCTCCACAGTCAGGAGGACTCAAACCAATAAATGCAACTTTGGAATCTGATGAATGAGGGATTCTTAATTTGGATGTCCAGGCGACAAAATTGCAGAAACTGTGTGATGCTTTCGTATCAATATGGAGCCAAACGTCGGAGGAATGTTTCGAGCACCATGAAGAATGAAAGAAGTTCTAAAGGCAAATTGGTGTTCAACCCAGTACTAGCAAAGTTGGGGAGAATTTTAATCGTTGAGTAAGATGAAGTATGTACTTTTTTTTTATCAGATGAAGCCTAATGTGCTGATTGGATTACCTGATAACCTCGTACCGTCTTCATCTTCCTAACTGCTGACTTTCTGCACATGGGCTTCTGACTTGAAATTACTCTTATCAGCTCTTTTTTTACATTTAATTTAATTTATTTTTGAAGAAAAACACAAAAAAAGTCACGAATGTTCTTTGTGCTAATACTTTCTTTCAGTCCTTTAGCAGTAATTTGCTGTCCAGAGTTAATAGTTTTTGTAAACATAAAGTCTAAAAATGAAGAAAGACAAACCTGCCTCAGACACTCCTAGTCTGATCACTCTGGAAAAAAAATGAATTACTGAATAATGAATTACTAAAAGGCACCTCAGCCATGTCACAATACATTTATAAACACACCCATAGCTAAACAAGCAGCTGCTATTATGTAGTGGTAAAATCTAATGTTCATATAATAAAGTTAATGATGTGTGTTGGCTCTAGGCTGCTGACATAAAATAATTTATACTGGGGAAACTAAATCTAACTCTGCTGTAATTGGAAAGAGGAGCTTAAATGAGGTTGAGTTTTTTTTCTTATTCTTTATTTCCTTTATTTCCCCTTAGTGTCAAATTTGAAGGAGCAGTTGGAAGATATGAAGAAAATCAGTCAGAACTCGCAAGCCTCAAATGACAAGATTACCCAGCTTCAGAATCAGGTATACGGCAGACACATGCATGCACACTCTGGAAACTGAAGGACAAAACATTAAATGTTTTTTCCCTCCCTTTGTGTTGGATTTTTTTCTTTAATTTTTATTTTGGATTGACAGCTGGAAGAGGCCAACGACTTGCTGCGTGCAGAGTCAGACACGGCGGGGAGACTGAGGAAGAGCCACACAGAGATGACCAAGTCAATGGCACATTTGGAGAATTTGAACCGTGAGCTGCAGGAGAGGAGCCGCGCAGTAGAAGGAGAGAAGGCGCAACTGGAGAAAGAGCTCCTGCTTCTACAGAGCACCCTGGACTCTGAACGGAGGAACTACAGTCAGGACTCAGAGGAGATCAGGGAGCTGCAAGGTGACACTGATATATCACTTCGAAAACAAGTGAAATCTGCGATAGCTCGACCAGATTACAGTTTCAGTTATTGATAACTGAAAAAGCAAGTGTTACCATACAGTTAAAATAAATATTTAAAAGTCCAAAGTAGAATTGAATTGGTATGAAATAATTACTTTAAAAGGCTTTAAAAAAAGAGGAAAAAACCCAGCTTCATGTCTTAACTGTCTGCCTTTATCTTTCACTCTTAGCGAGATTGTCGGGGTTGCAAGAGGATAACAAAAACTTGAAGCTTAGTCTGTCCAAGATGGAGGCGGAACGCAAACAGGCCCAGGAAAGAAGCAATAATTTGGAGAAGGTATGCATGTCACACTGAGTAGTATTTGTGCATCCAATTTGTAGACGTGTGCAAGTTGTTTGATTTTTTGTTGTTGTTGTGTTCTTTTGTTGTTTTCCCTCGCCACAGGAAAAGAACAATTTGGAGATAGACCTGAATTACAAACTGAAGACCTTGCAGCAGCGTCTGGAGCAAGAACAGACGGAGCACAGGGTGACGCGGGCACAGCTCACTGACAAATACGAGTCTATCGAAGAAGCCAAATCAGCTGCCATGTCTGGTATGTCAGGCCTACGTGCGCTCATGCCCTGCTTCCCCCCCCCCCTCTAATTCAAATCATTAAGATTCTTTTTTTGCTTTGACTGTTCTATTTGTCTCAAATATTATTACCTTTTCTCTCTGCCTCATGGTTATTTTCTACTATCTTATAAGAAGTCACCTCCAGGTTCTGTTTTCGGTGAGAGGAATTCATGGTGCAAAGCAATGAGCGTGTTAGGACATTGCCTTGTTGCATATTCAGGTTTTTTTTTTTTTTGCAATAGAATGATACAGCAAAAGATTCACCCAGACGGCTCAGCTTGGTGATACATACAAAAAAGAAAAAATTAAAATGAGCTTTTCTGTATCAAATGTCTCTCAGTTGAAACCTGTTGCCGTCTTTCTGTTCCCTTATTCCCGCATATATTATCTGAAGTGAACTTGAAGAGTTGTTAAATGGTAGTTATCCCCGAAAACCAAACAGCCATTACACTAACTGCTTTTTCAAATATGTTCTCCAGCTGTCCAGCAGAAGATGTCAGAGGAGACGGGAGCAAGGATGAGGGCAGAGAGCCGGGTGGTGGAGGTTGAGAAGCAGTGCTCAATGTTGGAGTTTGACCTTAAGCAGTCTGTGCAGAAAATGGAGCAGCTGATGAAGCAAAAGGAACGGCTGGAGGATGAGGTAACTGAGCGATCCTCACAATGGAGTTTTGTGTGTCATTTTATTTCTTTCAGCGCCGTGATTCCTAGAATTCTTTCCCGCCCTCTCGTTCTTCTCCAGGTGAAGAATCTGCAGATTCAGGTAGAGCAGGAGTCAAGCAAACGCATCCAGATTCAGAACGACCTGAAGACCCGCATGCAGGAGATGGACCGTCTTAGGTGTTCAGAGAAACAGCTCAAACAAGAGATCAACACATCACTGGAAAGTAAACGCTCACTGGAGTTTCAGCTGGCACAACTGTCCAAGTAAGTTTCACCTTTTAGTTAGAAAACTCAATGTTTGTTTTTCTCTTAAAATGTTATCCATGTTGTCTGCTCATTAGTTATAGAGCCTTAAACATTATCAAATATGATGGAGATAAAATTGATGATTAATAGTTATATATACATGAAATGGGGCATTTGCACCATTGTGTCAGTTAATTTAACCTGGAAACAAACTGGCAGTAGCTGTAGCCAGGAGGGCTTATTTTCTCTTACTGCTGCACTGGCCAGTAATGCTCCTTGGAAGTCGGGGTGTAAATTGCCCTATAATTGCCTCCTATTTTCATAAAAGTGCTGTTATTCCAGCTTAGAGCGTGACTCTCAAAGCTGTTCTGCTACAGTGTTTACACCACAGGATTAGCGTTTACTCTCAGTCCAGCTCCATCTACTTGATTGCTAATCCTCTGGCTAGTTTGCTCTACTGCGTCGGCTGACTAGGCTGAATTAAGATGTCAGGTCTCTTTTTTGTTTTCCTGGCTGAAGTGTTTTGGTTGCTGTGTAAAATATGATACATGTTGGATTTACTAAAGAAAAAAAATCAAACACCTAACATATTTGTTTTGGCGTGCTAACAGACAGTACAGAGGCAACGAGGGACAGATGAGGGAACTTCAGGACCAGCTTGAGGCTGAACAGTATTTTTCTGTGAGTATATGTCACAGTTTCTCTGTCGTGCTCATTTAATGTGAAAAGCTCCAGCTAATCTCGTTTTTTTCTCCCTCAGACGCTTTACAAAACTCAGGTCAAAGAACTAAAAGAGGAGATTGAGGAAAGGAACCGGCAGATACAGGAGGCTAATAAGAAGGTGCAGGATTTGTGCAACGAAAGGTAAGAGGCTCGGTTCTCCTCATGCATATTGCAGCCTTCTTATATATCTAAATAACCTTTAACCTTTTGTAAGTATTCCTCATTTCTTTCAGCTTTTGCTGTTTGATGGGGGGAAAATTCAAGTGATGAGGTTTTTTCTTTTTTAAAATCAAACTTCCTTTATCCTGCACACAGGGATTCCTTGTCTGCACAGCTGGATCTGACAGTGACCAAGGCCGAGTCAGAACAGCTTGCTCGGGCACTTCAGGAGGAGCAGTATTTCGAGCTCAGCCAAGAGAACAAGAAAGCAGTGACAAGGCATAAGCAGGAGATTGGGGAGAAAGAGGCTACTATTGCACGGGTGAGCCTTCAAACACACACTGACAGCATTTTCTTTATTCCCACACTCATATTCATTGCTCAATTTCTAATTCTGTTAACTTAAAGTAGAGAAAATAAACATCTTCATATTTTTGCACAGCTTGAGGAATCCTATAAAACTCTGACCAAAGATGTGGAGAATCTCAGCAGAGAGAAGACGGAGTTAAGTGAAAAGCTTCGTATTCAGGATGAAGGTACTGTGCTTTTCATGATGCGCACATCTCCGCGTTGTAATTAATGTCGATGTACAAGCTTATTCCCCTTGTCTCTCTCAGAATATGTCGCTCAGAAGGAAGAAATTGAAAAATCAATCAAGGCCAACTACGAGAAGATCCTCTACACAGAGCGCACACTGAAGACTCAGGTAAGAGCCTCTTACTTTTCGAGAAGTTACTCCATACTGTTCCTGTAAACAAGTGGAGAGATGCGGCCGATGTGTTCAACTGTTCGGTCTTTTCCATCCGTCAGGCGGTGAACAAACTGGCAGAGATCATGAATCGTAAAGACATGAAGCTGGACCAGAAGAAGAAGGGTAGCACAGCTGATCTGCGGAAAAAGGAGAAGGAAAACCGCAAGCTTCAGCTGGAGCTTAATCAGGAGAAGGAAAAGTTTAACCACATGGCCATCAAATACCAGAAGGAGCTGAGCGAGATGCAGGCGGTACGTGAACGTCTGGTTGCGCTGCGGCCCAGTATGATGATCTGTGGACTATTATTTGGTTTTAACCTTTGACCTTCCTACCACCAGCAATTGGCAGAGGAAAGCACGTATCGCAACGAGTTGCAGATGCAGCTGGACAGCAAGGAGAGCGACATCGAGCAGCTCCGGGAGAAACTGAACGACCTGCAGCAGCGCATGGATAACTCCAGCGTCACCAGCCTGCAGACAGACGAGACGGACAGTAATATCGCAGGTATGTTCCCAGCCCGTCACAGCTGCTGTTGCCTTTATCGATCACAGTGACAGTTAAAAATCAAATAAACTTACACTCGTGAACTTTGATCTGGTGACGAAGTTATGCGGTGTGGGATTTTACTTGGTTGAAAACTTGACTTACTTTGTTTGTGTCAGTTAGCGTAGGTACCACGAGGACTCGATTCCTGAAGTATAACCTTCTGAATATGATTTTTGTTTTGGTTTATTTGACACATTTGACTTTTGTCTCGTCTAAAATAAGTCTCCCTTTCAGGTTTTATTCTTTTAAATGTGTTGTTTTTAGTTCATGAGCCAAAAGATCTGAATCTGTATTTAGAGCATCATGTGAATGATTTTTTTCCAAGCAGTTTAAGTTTAGTACAGTAAGGTGTTAGAAGGCAGGGAAGCAGCTGTACTGACTCACTTAATTCTCTTTCTAATGCATCACCTTCTTAAATGACATCTAACATGTGTATGAATATATGTTGTGCTGGCTGTTTTCATGTTTGTTGGTAGCTGTGGTTAAATCAATCTCTTCTTTATTTCCCTCATGCCCAGTTGGTTCTCCTTGCTCTTCTTATCTTTGTAACTTCCATTCCTTTTCCTCTGTGAGTAACTCGGTGAATCAGCCCCTTTTTGCCCGGCCTGCGTTGCTGCTGTTGTATGTGTGTGTACTGTAGTTTTTTTGTTGTTGTTTTTTTTCCCCTCCACCCAATTTCTCAAGTATTGTTTTGCCAGAGGTGTGACAGCCATATCTGCTGGGAGAATTCAACAGCACTTTTGAAAGAAGCCTGTCAGAGTGTGGGGAGTGAATCAGCTCTAGAGGAGAAAAAAATAATGTAATGACTAACAGTGACGAGATATTACGAGAGAGCGCTGGGAGTGAATTTGCTTAATGTCACGAGGCCGACCTGAGCAGTGAAGCAGCCAAATTAGAACAAAGTTTACTGACACAACACCCGGTGTGAGGTCTGCCGCGTCACTCTCAGCACCTTTTAAATGTCTCCAAACACTGGAACAAACGTGTTCTTCAAACACGCAACACCCTTGTGTCTGTGTCGGCATGCTCACCACAAATCGCTGCTCGTTTGGACACGAAGACCTCCCTCACGACCTCACATGTAGTAGACAAATCCCACTTTTTTGTGGTTTTTTTTTTTTTTTTTCCCCTACTGAACCTGTTTAGATTGTGTTGTTTCAGCTGCATGCACTTGCATTTATGATTTAATTTTTGAATAAAGATAACACACATTTGTTTCTGTGAAAGGAGCGAGTGATCAAGCTAATTGAATTCCAGCTGCACAAATACTACATCAGGATTTTTAACATACTTTTGCAGTCTTACATGCTCTCTTAGCATGCTATAAGAAGGCCTTACTCATACTAATATTCTCTTCTTGCATGGGTGTGTGAAGTTGCAGCCTGGGATAGCTACAGTCTTCTCTTGTCACCTACTCCAGTGCACTTAACCTTAACGCTGGCAAACTCCCGAGGAGTTCACCAGCGTTTTATTTATTTATTCATTTATTTATTGACTTGTTCTTTATTTTTCTCCCCAGTTGAGTTTGGACCTGATTTGCTGCATGGCCTTCATCTAGTGTCTCTAAATACTTGCACAGAATTTTTCTTTTCATGTTTTTCTTCTTTGCTGCTTTTCAGAGTCCAGATTGGAGGGTTGGCTGTCTATTCCTAATCGTGCTAACATCAAAAGATACGGATGGAAGAAGCAGGTGTGTGTCGCACGGTTCCTTTGCTCGCTCACATTTTTCATTATGCAGAAAGAGGTTTCACCAACCCTCTCATTTGTCTCTGCAACATTTGCAGTATGTGGTGGTGAGTAGTAAGAAGATTCTGTTCTACAATGACGAGCAGGATAAGGAGCAGTCCAACCCCTCGATGGTACTGGATATCGAGTAAGTGTTTTTCTTTGTGGCATCTTCTTCTTGCTAGCTCGGTCTTCTTGAAAAATGTAGAGAAGAAAAAGTAACAAAGGTTAATGGATTTCTCCTCTTTTTATACCTTCTTGTGTAGCAAACTGTTTCATGTGAGGCCAGTCACGCAAGGAGATGTGTACCGAGCTGAGACTGATGAGATTCCAAGGATTTTCCAGGTAGGCTTTTTTTTGTTGTTGTTTTTTAATGTGCAGTTTTATTTTTATGTTCACATTTCCATGCAGTCATGAATAGAGTTTGCTCAGCCACAGAAACAAGGCCCTGTCTATCTCTCTCTAACTATTCAGATTTTGTATGCTAATGAGGGAGAGTGCAGGAAGGAGGCGGATCTAGAGACAGTCCCTCAGGGCGACAAGACCAACTGTCTCCCACACAAAGGCCACGAGTTCATCCCCACGTTATATCACTTCCCTTCAAACTGCGAGGCCTGTGCCAAGCCTCTGTGGCACGTCTTCAAGCCGCCTCCGGCCCTGGAGTGTCGCCGCTGCCACGTGAAGTGCCACAAGGACCACCTTGACAAAAAGGAGGATGTTATTGCTCCTTGCAAAGGTAAAACACAAATTCTTATCTCTGCAGGCTAAGCTGGTATCACGAGCATTTTAAGACAATAAACAGTCCGTATCTATAAATCCTTGAAGGTGTTTTCTAGTTTACGTACAGGCTCTAAGTTGGAATTCACTGACGAAGCATTTTAGGATACTCAAAGTAAACAGGACAAATTGGTTATTGTTGCAGCTAAACTCAGAGGTTTCTAAGGGAGTTCTTGTTGTTGTTTCATTTCAGTATCAGTCATATAAACATTGTTTATATCCTTGAGGCCTTTTTGTTGAAAAAAAGTATTTTAAAGCGTTGTTTACATCCTTGTTTCGTCCTCCCTTGGCAAATTCCAGCTTATGTTGACACGTCACTGCCACTTGTTCATCAGTGAAATAGTGTGAAACCACTGGCACGATCAGGTTTTGTACCACACATCTGCTAATGTGTAAACAAAGTCATTTGGAGGACTTGGATAGTTCGAGGTCATGTTTTTAAGGCTTGATTGTGTCATCCTGTCCAGTAAACTACGACGTGACCTCTGCCCGGGACATGCTGCTGCTGGCTCTGACCCAAGACGAGCAGAAGAAATGGATCGGCCACCTCGGAAAGAAGATTCCCAAGACCCCGCCGTCGACATTCACAAGAGCCTCGCCGCGGTCCATGTCCACTCGCTCTGGACCCAACCAATCCTTCCGCAAGAACCCTAAAAGCAATACAGGAAAGCTGAGGTAACTTGATAACTTTGAAATAAAACCCATCTCGTCAGACCTTATTTGTATTTATTTATTAACTCAGATTGCGTTTACATATTTTCACTAATGGTGAAATAACTTTAGATAACTAGGATAAAACGTGAGTATTTTTTCTCTTCAGGCAGTCAGTCAGGGTGTGCTGCAGTCAGTAGCCTTTTTTTTCTCTCTCTCTCCTCAAACCCATCTTGTGGGCTGAGATGTGGTCAAGTCAGTCATGTGACCTGCTGTTTGTCTCCTGTGTTGTAGCAGAGCGCAGTCCACCCTCCAAGCAGCAGACACAACATCGAGCACTTGTTGACAGGAACTTCTTCAGAAAGTTTTTTGTGTGTGTGTGTGTGTGTGTGTGTGTGTGTGTGTGTGTGTGTGTGTGTGTGTGTGTGTGTGTGTGTGTGTGTGTGTGTGTGTGTGTGTGTGTGTGTGCGTTTTTAAAAAACAGACTTTTTTCTATGACTTTAAACTTGTCTATTTATTAATTGTGTTATTGGGTGTTTCAAATTCAAGAGACACTTCCTGGTTGCTTGGTTGACTCTTGGGCTCTGTGCAGTTGGCACTTGGGATTTTCTAATTGGCACTAATGTGTTGTTGGGGTCAGTTACTAACTTCATATTCTTACATGGCAACTCTCATTAGACCAATATTCAGGATTTTTACATTACTGGTCAAACATCATGAAAAGGTGTTATAGTGTCTGTAAGCCAGCTTTTCTGTTTCTGTTGTTAGACTGGGTTACTAACGAAGGTTTTTTATTTTATTTTGAAAAGGCCTTTCTTTTACTGGACACCTGTCTCTGTTCTTCTTTCAGCTAACCGTCTGAACCGTTGGGATTTTTCTCTGGACTCTAAACTTTCCCTTCCTTCCTCATCCTCAAAAATGGAAAGAAACTGTATTGCATAGATAATTCATTAAAAAACAAAAAAAACAAAGCTAAAAAAATATATGTATATTGACAAATAACCAACGCTGGAGAAATTGCAACACACTTCAGACACAAGGCATCGTGGACATTAAAAAAGCAAGGGGAGGAGTCACTTGACCAACTCAGCAAACTTGCAGCTCTACGTTTTCACCAGAAGATGGCGCACACGTCTTGATCTAAAGATGGACAACAGAGGGAGAGAGGGACTCCTGTCATGTAGACATCCTGTGCTTCATATCATGTGAGAGTTGGAATGGAAACTGGAAGGTAAAAGGGGGTTTTGCTGGGACTGCTGCATGTATGTGTTCAGTTTAAGGTACTGTCATACAGGGATTGCAGATCTGCGGCAAAAGGTTGTGTCTCAGGGGCGGAAAATTGATATCTATTTAGTAATTTCTTTCCCCCACCTGTCGGATAACGTGGGCTTTAATGCAACTATGCTTTTGTTTTGTTTTGGTTTTGTTGTTGTTTTTTTTTTTTTAATGACTGATGCCTTCATCTAACGTCTCTGGCCTTTTTGCCTTTATTCTTATCACTCTGCAAGTCAGTTATATCAGGTTTGGGACAACGTATTGGGACATGAGTATTAGATGTTTTGAGTATTGAGTGAGGAGCATGCAAGATCATCATTTAAATCTATGCATTGTTTTTATTATAATTATTTTTATTGCTCCAAGCCATAAGGAAAATTCCATTGTAATGGTATATAGGAGTCCTAAAACTTTTTTTGTTTATTTGGTACATTGTCTGTAATATTTTTTTTTTGTGTGTATTCAGTGTATTTTTTCTTTGTAATGTATTGCCTTACATTGATTCATAGATAAGTGGTTCAAAAGGAAAACATTAAGTTAACAAATGTAAAACTGCACTGTTTGACTTGACTGTAAATTATTTGTAGAAGACTAAACAGGTGTAGCATTTGGCCCACCTAGTGCCTTACCGTTTGGATATTGATTTTACTGCCATATGTTTTTCTTTCCTTTTTTTTTTTTGTTGTTGAAACAAGACAAATCTGAATTCTTCCATCTTTTTTTTTTAAGAATTTGCCACACGTGTGTGGTTTTATCAGAACTTGCTTTGTCTGGTTTGAATATATATAAAAAATTATATATATAAATAAATATATTAGATTACCTCTTTATGAACACATAGCAATAGAGTTTGTGTAAAAACAAAGTCCCCGTTCTTGGTTCGTATCATAAATTTGAGGAGGATGTATCTTAAAAACAAGCCCGTGTCAATGATTGTCCTCGATTGCAAGTCATTTTCTCTAACATGGTAATGTCCCGCTAATGCAAACACCCCCACAGTGTATAATATGAGAGAGACATAAGGATTATGGAATACCTCCACAGTCTTTTTATGTGTAACGTTTTGTTCAGTTAAAAACAAAAAGCACTGGAACTATGATCTACTCGTGTCTTGGATAATTTGCATGGTTAAATTGCATTGGAATCCGCACTGATGGATATGTCAATAAACATATCTCTGTCATTCATTGTATAGTAGTTTTCACTTTAGATGTCATTTATGTTTTTGTATCAGGCCAGCTGGGACAGATTCAAGGACCCCTAAGCACATCTTTATATGCTAATTTAACTCTGCTAATCTTGACACTTTTATTCTCACCAGGTTTATTTTTGGGCCTTTTTCACTTTTATTTTGAACAGGACATCAGAGCACACATGCAGGAAATGTCCTATTGTGGGGTCAAACCCAGGCCTTTGCACAAGGGTTCACCATATTGGTCTTCTGCTTAATCACTAAACTATAGCGGCACAATTAATTGTAGTTTTGTGCTTTTATATTCTAAAAAAAATAAATAAATACTTGGTGTTTTTTAATCATATGGAGTGGAAGGAACAAAGGGGTTCCATCCCCAAAGTTGGTCTATTTACGGTGTCACAGTGAGAGCAGTGCACTCTTTGCTGTGAGATAACTATCATTCACTCACACTTGGAAATCCGTGTAGTTACAGCCTTATAAATACTGTAATTAAAGAAGTCTGAATGATCTGGGTGTGTGTATCTCGGATGTTGCTGCAGGCCAGCAGGGCGACTAGCAGATGTCAGAGCGCATCGATAAGTTCCCAGCGTGTTGTTGCAGCGTCATTCTGTTTGAATGAAGTTCAGTCCGAGAACTAGCAACTCTTCATACGCGCCCCAGTGGACCGAAACAGGAAAAATAGCGAGTTGAGGATATTAAAGGTTTCTAAATATGCCGGTGTTTACAGGTAAAGTACTTTTAATACAGCATGATTATCACCAAGGAGAAAATACTTTAAAAACGGGAACCCTTACACGTGTTTTTAGTTTTAAATTACATTAGCATGTTAGCTTAGCTGTGTGTAGCATGATTTGCATTTAGCCTACAACCGTTAGCATGCTATCTTGACAGCATCTTGTTCTTAGACTAGTGGTAGAGTTATTTCAGAAGACACTTTTTTGAAACAGGGAAGCGCACAGAATTATTACACCACTGTATCCGGCTTGCTGTTTGTTAACGTTATTTACTGAGTACGTGAAAAAGCTGTCCAAGCTAACTGAGCTTCTGCTGCTGTCAGCTAGCTTAGTTACCCAGTTAGCAGGTAATAAGTAAGGTGAGTTAACTAATTATGTAAAGCTACTGATTCCCACCGCAATGTCACCACTTTAATTGTGGTTTTACTCGCTGAAGACATTTCCCTATAAATTTTTTAGCAGAATTGGGAGCACTTGTGCCTTTTACTATAAAGGATAGCATTGCTAACAAAGCTAGCTAAATCATAGTGTACAGTTATACGTCTTTACTCCAACTGCGTCTTGAAGACATGCGATCACTCAGTTTGTTTTCTTTGTGTCAGTGATCTTATACTGATTTCTATAATCGCCAATGAGCGCCTTTATTACGGTTCATAGACATTCAGACTGCTGCATATTTGTTGGCTCCCACTTTGTGTTTATTCACCGACAGTCAGCTTGACTAACCGGGTGCCTTATTCCTTGGAGCACTACCCTGATGCTAAGGAGGTGCTGTGTCATGTCACGGTTTCCCAAACCAGGAACGGCTAATATTTTGACACTGAGTGCTTCTGTTTCTTTTCAGTAAATGTGAAATGGGGCAAAGAGAAGTTTGATGCAGTAGAGCTCAACACTGAGGAACCACCCATGGTGTTCAAGGCGCAGCTCTTTGCCCTGACAGGAGTTCAGCCAGACAGACAGAAGGTCATGGTGAAGGGAGGCACTCTCAAGGTACTAATATAAACATCCAAAATCTAGAAAAGGAGATCCTCAGAGAACCACACCAGTGCATATAGTTCCTTTAATTTAAACATGCTTAGTTTCGGTTCAGTTTCAAGGTTGTGCTATTGCTCTTACAAAAATGAAAGGGACTTTTTGATTAATTATAGGATTGGTTTTGTCTTTTCATTTGTTTTGAAACAAATAAGGTAAAGTTAAAGGTAAGATGAGTAAACCTTATCCATTTTAAGGTTGCTAATCAATGTTTTATCTGAATTCTAGGATGACGAGTGGGGAAATATTAAGCTGAAAAATGTGAGTACCGCATATACCAAGTGGTTCTTTACGGGAGCTTCATCACAAAATTTTCACATAAATTACTGAAATGAATATTTCTCTGCTTTTTGAAGGGAATGACCCTGCTGATGATGGGCTCAGCAGATGCCCTACCTGAGGAGCCTGCAGTCCGACCCATGTTTGTAGAGGACATGACTGAGGAGCAGCTGGCCTCAGCGGTGAGTAATCCTGAAAATTACCACTGTGGGGTGAACAAATATAACAATTACAGCTTTTAGTGTGGATGTGATTGATTGAATTGGGCTTTCATGTACTGAGTATAAAGTATAAAATGGTAAACTAAATGTGCAGAATCATTTAGTTGCTAAAAACTTTTTTTGTGTGTGTGGCTCAGTGAGACATTTGCAAGCTAGGTGTTTTGGTGTAGTAATGAATTTATAATTTATTTACTGAAGAGAAAATATGCAGCAGACTCAAAATACAGTATGAATTACAAACTTCCACATGATAAATACTGGGTAAATGTCTTTAAGATGGAAATGGGCAAACAAAAGACCCGCTTTCTCATTATGAGTTTGTTCATCTGTGGATCCTCGGTTCCTCTCATCAGGGATGTGAGCAGAATTGGCGAGGAAGAGACATGAGGAGAGAGAAGTTGGTGGATAAAACAGCCATTTTAAAAAAAAAAAAAAAAGAGAGAGAGAGAGAGATGCATCCTCTGGAGCCCCATTTTTAAGGAGATTTTATTCAAATCTCATGTTTGGCACAACTGCATCATAGTGCAACTGTATTTTACACTTTCAGATGTAGCAGTGTTCTTTATATTTGTTTATGTTTAGGGCTGCTCTGAATTATATTTACTTATTTATTTAGTACTTCCTAAAAAGGATACACTTGTGCATCTTTTATTAAAGCTCCTCCAGCAACATGAAGTACTGAGATTGATGTCTTGGTCACAGGCAGGAGGGAAGAACAAATTAAAGAAATGAGCAAAGCCTCTTTAGTGGTTCATAGAGTTTGACGTGTGAACTTATTAACGTTTCTGAAATTGGACGCGCCAAAAGAATTGAAAGGACAGAGTTCAACAAATTTGAGCTTTTAAAAAAAAGACAGTTTATGTATCTAGAACAGATCAGATGACCATACTTGATAAAGAAGAAGTGGACTCAATGTGATGTGTTGATTCTGTATTGTCCCTTCTGCACAGTCCCAGATCTACAATGAAACTAAATTTATGTATCCCTTACCTACACGTAGTGTTATACCTTGAGATGAACCAATGCCACTGTGAATGTTGTCATTGTCAGATGGAGCTGCCTTGTGGACTGACGAACTTGGGCAACACCTGCTACATGAACGCCACAGTGCAGTGTCTACGCTCTGTGCCAGAGCTCAAAACTGCACTCAGGAGGTCATTTTTACTGCTATTACTGTTTGTCGGTGACGTGTTCAGATCATTACGAATAATTTCACCACCACTGGTTTTAGTTGCCGTTCACCTCACATCACTCTCCCGCTACAGGTATTCAGGTGCTCTGCGATCTTCAGGAGCAAATGCACCATCTCAGTACATCACAGCAGGTGTGAAGCATGCCAAAAAATAGACATATTAATGTCGTGAATTTACTGATACAAATAAAATGGTTTCTTTGTTTTTTAGCCCTTCGTGATTTATATGAGACTATGGATAAAACCTCGTCCAGCCTCCCTCCCATTATTTTGCTGCAGTTCCTCCATATGGCCTTTCCACAGTTTGCTGAGAAGGGGGATCAGGGGCAGTACCTCCAGCAGGTGAAAAACTCTTAATTATAGTTCTGCGTTGTTAAATTTGATTAGCCATGTGACGTGTCTTTAACTCAGTCTCATAATGGCAGCAAATTCATGACATTTATTGTGCTTTGTTGTTTATTCAGGATGCCAATGAATGTTGGCTGCAGATGATGAGAGTGCTTCAGCAAAAGCTGGAGCCACTAGAACCAGAGACTACCATGGAGGTAATGCTTAAAACCCCCACCAAATCTATTATTTTGTAATCTAATTATGGCTGTCTCATAAATTCATGAGAAAATTTTGTTATTTTTAATCTTCAGACTGAATCTGAGGGTGGAGCTGCCTCTGCCTCTGCAAAGAAGAACTTCATTGACCAGTATTTTGGTGTAGAATTTGAAACTAGGTATCCTTCTGTCTTTGTCAATCAAATCTTTGTGCACTTTAATACTTGAGATATATATATATATACAAGTATAAGTTTCACTTTAAAAGACTGCACTGTTCTTTCATAGTTGTTGGTAATGAGATAAAATCTAGAGGTGAAACATTAATGAGCCGGGGTTCTTCTTAACTCTACTATTCAGCATGAAATGCACAGAGTCTGAGGAGGAGGAACCAATCAAGGGCAAGGAAAGCCAGCTCCAGCTCAGTTGCTTCATCAACCAAGAAGTGAAATACCTGGCAACAGGACTAAGGCTGGTAAGTATCATGAAAAGGCTGAGGTCTGTGTGCAAAGCATAGATGGTATGAAAGATGCATATAGCCACCTTGAGATCACACAGTGGTTTTGGACTGGACATTTTTAACCTTTAACATTTGTGTTTTGACTATTATGGTTACAGTTAGGAGCTAATGCTAAGCTTGATTCATTCACAAACTGTATGAGTGCAATACACAGGCACATATCAGCTAATTGGGCCTACATAACAAGCCAATAAGACAGACAGTTTATTGAACCCGCAAAGGAAATTACTGTGTTACAACAGCATGAAAACAATAGAACACAATACGATAAAAGCAATGTTGTAAAAGTATTAAAAAGTAGTACCACAAGCTGACAGTGAAGGGCTTATAATGTGAGGTAGTGCAAAATATTTATATGCAACAAAACAAAAACGTGAAGTTATGCTGAGATGGGTGGGGGCTGAGCCTCCCTCCATTTCTCTATGGAAGTCGCTCATCATTGATGTTATGACTCTGATCAGGTTGGGACATTATATTGATTGGAGCTCCCGAATTTTTGTGGACAAATGGAAGAAACCACTGGAAGCACTGGGAGTAACCTGTAAACTGGATGCTAATGGACATAATGTTATAATACTCTAGTGCTGTGCAGTGTTGTTATTTTGGATGTGAACCAGTCTTGTATTTGTTGTGGAAAAAGGTTAAATAAAAGTTGGGAAAAGTGGAAAAACAAAACCAAAACAAAACATGAAGTTAAAGAAAAATAAGACCAACTGCAGATGTCATTAATAAATACCGGTATGTAAACACAAGAAACTGCAGCTGGAAACTATAGTATAGAAATCTGTGTTGAAAAATGTGATTTCTTGCATGCTGACACGTGTGTTTACCTGCCCAGAACAGGAACTGTTATACAGTCTTGTAGAGAATAGTAGGAATGCTTTCCTGAAGTGGTCTTTATGGTAGCGGGGTTGAATCAGTCCAAATGAGAATGAGCTCTGCTGCCTCTGTAGTGGGGAGCTGGTATGGTGGGTTGTCCATGGTGGACAGCAGTTTGTCATTGACCTCCCGTCCTTCACTGACTCAGACACCTGCACATTCTGACCAGCAATGGTTCGAGCCTTGTGAATTAGTTGTTGATCGTGGGGGCATCTCTGGCACTGATGCTGTCCCCCAGCAAAGTACACAACAGCAAAGTAAATGACACTCACTACCACAGGATGGTAGAAGATCTCCAGCATTTTGCTACACATACTAAAGAACCTGAGTTTCCTCAGAAAGTAGCGTCTGCTCACCCCCTTTCGCACAGCATCACTTTTGGTTCTTAAGTCTAGTCTGCCATTCAAGTGAACACCCTAGTGCCTGTAGTAGTCCACTGTTTCAGCCTCCTCACACATGATGGTAATGGGCTTAGTCACAGTTCTTTTTTTCACATTGGAAATCAACCAGCATCTCTTTTGTCTTGCTCATGTCCACAAAGAGGTGATATCTACCAGACCACTCCATAAAACTCCTCAACAGCTCCCTTTACTCCCACTCCTGGCCATCCTCAATACACCCAACCCCTGCAGTGTCATTAGAGGACCTCTGCAGGGGGAAGGACTCACAGTTATGCTTCTAGCAGATGCTGATCCACTCCAGCTGTTTGGGCCAGGACGCCTGTCAATCAGCATGGGTTACAACATGGATGAGTTGGTCCAATCGTACTTCATCAGAAGGAAAAACCGCACAAACTTGGAAGATTTGTGCAAAATGAAATGGCTTGCAGTGGACAGGTGCAAGGATACTGGTGGTTACACGCTCGTGTAGTAAAGAGGATATGTTCTATCACAAGACATAAGACAGCTGATCAAGTTGGTTTTTTTTGTTTTGTTTTTTTAAATTCTGATTTTTCTGCCCCAACAGAGACTGCAGGAAGAAATCACAAAAATGTCTCCGACCCTGAACAGAAATGCGCTGTATATAAAATCCGTAAGTCCTCTTTTCGCTCTTATATTCCTTTTTGTCATTTGAAACTGCCTGCAGGACTGTGTGAATGTAGGACTTGAGTATGACATTCATTTCGGTTTTCTTTCCTCCTGTTAGTCAAAACTTAGCCGCCTGCCTGCTTACTTGACTGTTCAGATGGTCAGGTTTTTCTACAAAGAGAAGGAGTCTGTCAATGCAAAAGTTCTAAAGGTTTGTCTTCAGCTGCAGTTCTTTCTTACAGTGCTCACAGTAGCTGAGGATCTAAAGTCTCAGAATTTGTGTATATTTTTTTAGGATGTCAAGTTCCCGCTCATGTTGGATGTTTATGAGCTGTGCACTGCCGAGCTGCAGGAAAAGATGTTACCAATCAGGTCAAAGTTTAAGGAGGTCGAGGACAAGAAGCTAGAGAAACAGCAGCAAAAGGTAAAGCAGATCAGCTCGCCATGACATTTACACACATTTGGGAGTAGATGAACTCCTATTTAAAGCATAAACTCTATTTGATTTTCTTTTCTAGTTGATAAAGAAGGCAGAAGCAGCAAAAGAAGTGAAATATGAGCCTTTCTCGTTCTCAGAGGGTATGTACCTGTGACAGTAGTGCAGGAAATGTTACATGAGTAGAAAAAATACATTTACAATATAAGTTAAAGAAATCAGGTGTTGGAAGTAGATGGGGAAAAAAATGTAAATGCACTACAAATTCACCTGCCTTACCGGACAAAGTCTCGAGTCATCACCCCTGTTTCCAAGGAGCCAGGCTGAGCAGCAGTTCTCCAGGCTTTCTGAAGGTCTTTTATCCTGGCTGCTTTTTCACTCAATTTACACATAGAAAGAAGGACATTCAGTACAGGACTTTTACTTTTATTTATTTTACTTTTTTTGTAAGACTGACTTATGAATCATTCGAGCATAAAAAAGGTGCCTAACTCATGTGATGAACTAGTATTGTCAACTAAGCAAAGTTCACTTGAATCTGCAAAAAATGCCAAAGATAACATTTTGACAGGTATAAAATAGTATTTTTGCACCAACAGGGCGTCCTGTAAAAAACAAAAAAATAGAAAACTGGACAAATGCATGACAAACATGGCAAGCTTCAAAACACGATCTATCGTCTGGAAAGGGTCTGATAGCTTTGTCGCTATGGCGGTGAAAAATACAGTGCAACACTATCAGTAGGGCTGGGTATCGTCACTGATTTCTATAACGCGATCTGATTCACAGGGCCCCAACTGGATTTGATCTCCTCTTCGATTCGATTCAATTTAGACTCAGACAGAAATATTATAATAATAATCATTAATCAGTACATATCTATATATATCTATATATCTAGATATAGATATATATATATATAGATCTATAGATATCTCTATAGATATCTCTATATATATATATATATATATATATATATATATATATATATATATATATATATATATATATATATATATATATATATATATTAGATAGATAGATATATAGGATATTTTATCCTATAGGCTATAAATAGAAAGCTGACACTTCTGAGACTTCAGCAGAGATGTGAGCATCAAGCAGATGCCTTTGTGTCAAAGTAACTGAGGATAAAACGCAAAAAAAAACATGAAGAAAATTTTCCTGGTTTTTCTGGTTTTTATAGCAGTTAACCTTAAAAATATTCTGCAGAAGAAAACCATGAATCAACGTATGAACATTACCTGATGCTGCTGAAGTGAAGCAGAGCAAAGTTACAGAGGTTTTATTAGAGGCACTGCTAAGCATTTTGCAATTTGGCAAAATTTGTAAAAGTTTACACTTCTTCTGTATTGAACAGCAGAAATTAGGCTCTCTTGTCAGGTCCTTTTTTTTTTTTTTTTTTTTTTAAGGCAAAAAACAGCAGGCGAAAATACTGTTGCTGCTATATAATAAGCAAGCAAATAATGCAGAAAACAGATTGTTTTTATGGTAAACTGGTCTTTCTGAGAGAAAGAACTGTACAGGAAGTGTGGCTTTTTAAAAAAAATGTATTTATTTTATTGTGGTGGAAGCAAAATGGCAAAAGTAAGAGGGAATTCATGACAGTGTTTTCTAAACGTGAAGTGTAGTTTTGATCTTCTTGCTGCTGGTTCAGTGAATTTTGGTCTGAGAGCAACGAAACCTGCAGCTTCAGGATCTGTGATACGTCAGCTTTCAACACCCGGGATGTCGGCATACGTGCCATCGGGGTGGATCCGTGCTCTGTGTTTACATATTTTTGCAGACACCATTTACCTGCTCTTTAATCGTTTGCTGTTTTAGCTGTTTGGCGGTTGTTGAAATGGTTTCGTGAGCTTTAACCTGAGATTCTGGCTTTTCTGGCAAAATACATTTATTTTTAAAAATGGATTTCATAAGTCGATATTTCATTATTCAAACTAAAATCAATTTGAATCAGGGAAATCAATTAGTTTTAAACCCACCCCTAACTATCAGTCATGGATCGCCCTCCCCGGAGTCCAGACCTCAACATTATTGAAGCAGTGTAGAATCATTTTGACAGAGAATCGAACAAAAGACAGCCAAGATCGAAAGAAGAGGTGTAAATGTCCTTCAAGAAACCTGGAAAACTATCCCTAAAGACTCTTTAAAGAAATTACAATAGAGCTCCAAAGACAGGTCAGGCTGTCCAAGAATAAAGGTGGTCATACCAAATATTTCAAGCTTGTTTGAATGGTACAAACTCTGTTTTTCCACGTTTAAATAAATTGCTGGACCCGTCTTTCATTTTCCTGTCAAAACAAACGCGGTTATGTTTTTTTGTCATGAAATCTTTGGAGTGAAATTTGAGTATGCTTTTTTTTTTTTTTTTCTCTCTCTGTGTGGATATTTTTCTTTTGCTCACGAGTCAGAATTAAAGGTACGGCACGTTTTCTTCTTGTAGACCTTGGTTCCAACAACAGTGGCTACTACGACCTGCAGGCTGTGCTGACGCACCAAGGCCGCTCAAGCTCCTCAGGCCACTATGTGGGATGGGTCAAAAGGAAAGAAGGTAATCGCATTTGTGTGACAGTAATCGGCACGCACCTGACATCAGTCAGTCCCAATTTATACTGTGCAAGCGCTTCATGCGTCGTGTCTTCCGGTGTCGTTCTGACAGATGAGTGGGTCAAGTTTGACGATGACAAGGTGAGTGTGGTGTCTCCAGAGGATATCCTGCGACTGTCAGGTGGCGGAGACTGGCATATAGCGTATGTTCTACTGTATGGCCCCCGGCGGCTGGACATACTTGGAGAGGAACAATAGCTGTGGCAGACTTCTCAGAAGACAAAGACAACATCCAATATACACACAAATTGCCATTTCAAAGCACTGTCTGCATAGATGTGCAATAAAACTGGTGTCTTTAAAGATTTGAATACCTTAATTTTTTTGTTTTCTTTTGTAACCAACACAGATGCTTGTAAACAAATTCTGTCAAATGGTGTTAAATATTCAACCACAGTGGGCTTTGAAAATGGAGAGATGATGAGAGGCAATCTCTGGACTGGATCCTCAAGAGGTTTTTGAGTCTAGCGCTGCAGTTTCATTAAATGTTTTATACACATTGTATATTTTTTAAAGCCTTTGATGAGGTGCTCATATCATTAAAGCAAAATGTTTCTCTCTAGTCATTTAATCTTGTACAGAAATGCCTAGCCAAGCTGTCTCTGACGTATTACAAAACACTGTAAAGACTTGCCCTTGTTCACCTGTTGGCCCCCTCGGGGTAATCTGGGTTCAATCTCAGGTCTTTTAAGTGCTTGGCTCACATCATCTCCTGTAATTGTTCTGAAATGTATTGACAGATGAGGTTCTTTCTGCCAAATCTTCACTAATGCTCTTTTCAGGGAGGTGTGTGGGGAAACTGTTCAGAACATGTTGCCCTTGTGGTGAACTGTGTGCGGTTTAATAAAGGCTTGAGATTCAACCGTGATGGTTTGCTCAATAAGCTTTTGAACGTCATTCTTGCTGATGCGGATCTCAGACTTTAATCTATACCTTTACAAAAAGAAAAAAAATGCTGTGCTTGACCATGTTTCTCCGTGCAGCTTTCCCGATCGCCCTGCCACAGTCTGTAAGGCCTGAACGTCAACTCTCTGTAATAACTTAATTGACTGAACTCGTTTCATAGGTGGTGAAAATAAAGTGTTACACCAAAATGAGATTGTTGTGTATCAAAACAAACGTGCTACCAAACTTTTTACAAGGCGAAAACATTTATTGAAATCTCTACAGTGGGGAAAACCAATATCTGACATATAAAAACTAGTTTTCAACATTTTTGTATGAAAAAAGTGGAACAATGTTATGGAAATACAGATTTTAAGCCTCACTGAGGCCGTCTGCAATCTGGGAGAAACCTGTGGCGTTCAGAGCTGCGACCAGGTTCTCCACAGTAGCTTGTGTTCCCTCTCTGTCCTGCCAGGCCACCAGCAGCAGTTTGGCCTGCATGTCGACGTCTTCGCTGTCCGTTTCGATTTCTCGCAACTCTGCCGCCTTCATCTCAAAATGAGAAGCGAGGTTCTTCCACTGAGCGCCCAGTTTGGCTGCTA
This sequence comes from Astatotilapia calliptera, assembly GCF_964374335.1. Classification (NCBI taxonomy): domain Eukaryota; kingdom Metazoa; phylum Chordata; class Actinopteri; order Cichliformes; family Cichlidae; genus Astatotilapia; species Astatotilapia calliptera. The sequence goes on from NC_137439.1 coordinate 16,097,939, forward strand.
CGTCATCCATCTGCTGGTTCGTCACAAGTTTGCTCTGAATGCTCGGACCTTGAAGAAAATGGAATAGGAAGGACATAAATAGCTCTCTGCTCCAGGCTTGGAACTGCGCTAACACAATAAACTCAATTCATTGTGGGAAGTGGGAGCTTGTAAAATACAGAGGTCAAGTTGGGTTAAAGACATTAAGATGGAAATATGTGTGAAGTTGGAACTGAGGGTCATGCTTTCATCATCTTAAATTAAGCGTATGAAAGAGGGAAAGCAAACATACTGATAGTTAAATTGAATATGCAATGTTATTAAGGGGAAAGGTACAGAAGCAAATTCTGTTTCAGTCCAGTATTTTCTATTTTAGCTCATTGATATCACTTTCATATAGTAGTACAAGTTAAATCAGTAACACCTGCTCTTTCTGGTACAGTCATGTCCATAGATACTTGGACAATGACACAATTTTTGTAATTTCACTCTCTAAAGAAACCACAGTGGGTTTAAAGTCAATCAAAATGTGATTGAAGTAGAGTTTCAGCTACAATTCAAGAGGTTTAACAGCTATTTTTATGAATGATCCCCCATTTGCTCCTTCCCTTTCTCCGAGGCTCAAAATTAAATCAGACAAACTAACAATTTTAAATTTACTGTTTTTAATACCTGGATCTCAAACAGGCATCACTAATTGCTACAATTTATTTTGCCTCTTCATCCTAATGATGGCTTCTTTCACTTGCATTGAAAAATCTTTGGCTCTTACATTAAGGCTTTCAGTGATCAGCTTCCAGGGAACGGGCCGCTCCAGTTACATCTGAGCCTCTATTCACTCCATTAACTACAGTGGATGGAATATTTTTGTCTTCTGCTTCAATCACATCTTGATTGTTTGATTTAGAACACTGACCTCACTGAAATCCAACAATCGACCACAGGTTAGCGTAACATATGAAGCGTGTAGTTGCTCGAGAATGAGAAATAATGAGAATTAAAATCTACTGAGAAGTCAAACAGTCACATCCGGGGCAAATTAAAACCATTCTCCACCAGGTGAAATTGTCAGGAGATTTATGACAACACGGTCAATAAATAAAAGAAATGAAATAAAAAGCATGAAATCATGTGATAGCATTGGCCATGTCACTGATAATGGTGACAGGAAGTCCCCAACCAATAGGACTATTTCCTCCATGATCATGATCACTAAGATCCTGATCATCACCTCCTAACATCACACTACTGGTTTGCAACATGTGTGCCAAAGTGATTCTTTCTCGTTCATTTTGTGCGTGCAAAAATTTACCAACATCGAGAAACCTCATGCTGGGTGATATCATTCTTCATGGGAACCCAATGTAACCTAAAACTTTATTAACCCAATGACAGAATTTGTGTCTAAATACACACAAACACTCAATTTATAATCATGACAATCAAGGTGTAGTGATTCCTGCACCTGTGTAACAACAAAGGTGACCTTGACCTTAAGCACAGCTGAAGACACATTAGTTGATCTTTAACTGTAAGTCTGATTAAATTCTAAATAATAGGAGGAGTAGTGATTCTTGTGAACTTCACCATGACATAAGCTCACTGGTCCTTCGTTTGGATGATCTAATAATAATAATAGTTTCCTTGTCTAAGTGCTGACACACACAAACATATGTGAAGTCAGAAACATCTAGAGTGAAATACAGAACATGTGATGACTTACTGTCATTGCTGTCTTTGAGCAGATTGTCTCCATTATCATCGTCATCCTCTTCTCCTGTCTTTATTTCTTCAGATGGGATGTCCTTCTTCATGAACGGAGAAAAAAAAAAAAAAGAAAGAAAAAGGATGGGTTCATGGACTTATGGAAACTCAGTTTGTTTTTGCTTTTTTTTAATAAAATAAAATCCTTACTGGTAGCTCTTTGGCCAACTTGCTGACCATGCTGTCGAGGTAGTCTGCCAGGCTCTTAAACTTCTGGTTTGTTGGCTGAAAGAAGTGTGGACTTCTCCTGGACAGCAGTCTCAAAGCCCGCCAGCCATAGTTTGCATTTCGCACAACCCTACAAGGAGTTACAGGATTAGACATAAAAGACATCAGGAAAATAGTAAATATATGGAAAGTAAATAAAAGAAATACAATTAAAAATAAGTCTCAGGTAGGAGATGGAATAGTGGATTTTCCCCCTCCATGGTTAAGAAAGGTTTTGTAAAAGCCATCTTACTTGTACTCCTCCTCGACCATGTTGGCTGGGTCGGCCTGTTCAATAGCTTCTGCGAAGAATTCATCCAATGACGGCATGAACTCTCTGAAAGAAAGGCCGCAGTTGTAAAATAACAAATGTAGGGTGTATATACAAAAAACCGAACGTGAACTCATTTCAGGACTTTTCTAACCTGCTGTCTGACTTGCAGGCCTCCATGTTGTCATGATTGAGGTTCCACAGCCGGGTCAACTCATCACTAGCAAACAAGAGAAGAGCTTGAATGACCAAAATTTACAGTTTCACTAAATTTCCAACAATACTTCAGCAGGATGGACACCAATACAGAGAGAAATCTAAGACCAACGAAAAAACCAAACCACACTTCACACCACTCCACCATCCCACCCCCAGATTCAAGCACATACTTTCCCATAAAAATCTTCCGGTCTGGCCCTTTTCCAAGGAAGTCTTCTGGAGCTTGTCTTTTCCTTGTGAGTCTTTTGGGCTTGTCATCTACTGTTCTGTTAAAGAGGCAAACAAGTGGGACCACCTGTTATTTTGGCATGCTATCCAGCATTCCATGCTGCTGTAAAAACTGACTAAACCCTAAATCAAATAAAATGATTATCTGGAACGGCTACTTCAAAACATTACACTGCTGTACCTCTCTTTCACAAAGCTCGGACATCCTTCGTTTTTCCAGGCATTCCAGTTCTCCTCTGTGTTAAGGATGTGCTGTCAGAGATAATGAACATTTATAGTGGGACCAGTGTATAGAGAACAAAAGACTTGACAAGCTGTGAGCGCGTAAACAAAAGCTTCATTTAATCATACTGGTATTCCCAAAGCATGGCTTACCTCAACCATGGCAGCAAACTTGTCCCCATCAGGAGGAATCTCCCTCAGCAGCTGCAAGAGCAGAGCACAGATTAAAGGGCATTTGTAACAGAAAGTCGTGATTCACCACCGTTTTGTTTTTTTTTGTTTTTTACATAGTAGGTAGGTGAGCACAAAATATGAGAAAGGACCATTTCTGTTTTTTTCCTTCACAGAACAGAAAATTAGGATTTACAGCTTGTTGTGACATCCACTTGGATTGAACCTATTAGGGTTTCCCTAGTGTTTTCATATACCGTAATTGTCGGGCTATAAGCCGCTACTTTTTGCACAAGCTTTGAACCCTGCGGCTTTTAGTCAGGTGCGGCTTTTCTATGGATTGTCCATGATTTTTGTGATATCGTAAGACGATTTGTTTTGTTTGTTCCGCTGTTGTACGGCGCTACGTTGCCTGGAGGAAGGGCATGTGATCAGACACACAGTATCGGGGTTCAAGAGTGGTATGTTGGTCACATGTCCATCCGCCAGGAAACATAGTGCCGTACAAGTAGCGCGAAAAACAAACTTCAAAGTAGCGTTACGCGTTCAGCGGGAGGCGTGGATGACTAGCGGCGATAAACCTGCGAAAAGCAAGTTATGCTCAACTCCACCGGTGGAATATGACAGCGTGAAAAAGTGTGAAAACATCCATGATCACCAACGGATTTCGAAGGGCTGGACTGCTGCATGATGGAGAGGAGGACACCGCCACGGCCCTTCTGAGGGTGTTTGACTCTGACACTGACAACGAGGATTTCTTTGGTTTTGAAAGTGACAACGAAGGAGAGAAGCGGAGAGTGGATGACGAAGCCATCCTGAGCCTGTTTGTATCCGACACTGGAGAAGAGGACTTTGGTGGTTTTAGTGCGCAGGAAGAAGAGAAAGATGGTGAACGACTGACTTTTCTTCTTGTTAAAGCCGTGTCACTGCACCTGAGCCTAAAAGGTAGGCCGAATCTATTTTTCTGGTGTGCTGTAGGTTATTGTTATGTACTACATTTGTTACTCATTTATGAAGCACAGTACATGTTTCGTACTTGTAATTACCGGTACTTGTACATATACCTAAAAAGTTATGCAAATATGTACCCAGAACTTGTTTTTCAAAATATTAATAAAAGGGGTGTGTCCCCAAACAGCCGTCTCTTTCCTGACAATTCCCTTTGTGCATATTCTCTTACATATGATGAGTCAACATTGAAACACCTGCGGCTTTTAGTCAGGTGCGGCTAATGTATGTACAAAACAGGATTTTCCCCTGATTTTAGCTTGTGCGGCTAATATTCAGGTGCGCTTTGTAGTCCGGGAAATACGGTATATACATATATTGTAACAGTGGTGCATGCGTATTAAACGTGGCCAAAGTTTAAATACTAACTTCACACCAGTAATTCTTGCGAGCAAAAAGCTCAAGGCTTCAGTGGGGCCAAATGACAACAGTTGCCTCAAGGTGCTTTATATTGTAAGACACTGAGCCGACAATACCACAGAAAACCTCAACAATCACCAACTGTATGAGCAAGTACTTGGCAACAGTGGGAAGGAAAAACTCCTTTTTAACAGGAAGAAACCTCCAGCAGAACCAGGCTGCCACTCTTTAGGGGTGGGGGAATGAAGACAGGACAAAACACACTGTGGAAATGCAGAGTAGTGTATAAACACAGAGGTGCTTATATAGCACTAGGTAAGTGAAAAAGAAACAGTGCATCATGGGAAGCCTAAGCCTATTTCCGCATAACTAAAAGAGGATTCAGGGTCACCTGATCCAGCCCCCAACTACAAACTTTATCAAAAAGGAAAATTAAGTCTAATCAAGGCAGAGAGGGATAAAAACAAGAAAACTGGCTTAAAAAGAGGCCAGCCTACAGGAAGCTGAAATGGTTTGTTGCAGACAGCGGACCCAATAGTAGAAAAAAAAATGCATTTGGGAATGAACACAGGGGCAACACTTTAAATTCCAAATGAACAGCTGCAGTTTCCCAGAGTCATTTCCTCTCAAGAATGAAAACAAGTCAGATATGAGGAAATCATGCCAAATGTTCTGCTGCTGGCTGCAAGAGCAAACTGAAGACCCAGTGTGTTGGTTTCATTTCTGAATGACAATGCCCCCAAAACAATGTGGCTAATGTTTACAATATCTGGGATCACATGCTTGCAGGCAAAACTGGGTGGACTCGGCTGTCACCTTTCATGCTTGAGTGCAAACTCCCTTTGTTTTTGTTCTACCCGCTGTGATAAAAAACAAAACAAAACAAAATGTCAGTTGTGAAATGAACGTGCTGTGTCTCTTTTGCCTGTCCCACACAGGGATTTTAGCTCACAAACTGAGCTATAATCCCAAGAATATATAAACAACATACAACAAACAATCTGGGAGGTATTCAAATTAACACACACACACACACACACACACACACACACACACACACACACACACACACACACACACGTTTAAATGTGCTATCCACCTCTGATTCATGAAGCTCCACACAGATTAGTACCAGTGTCAGACACATAAACACAACTGCACATACAGACAAGCCCACACATGAACATACACACACAGGGTTATTTGTTTGTTTGATTCAATACTTATCTGAAAATGAACTTGATATTTGTTAAAATAAAAATGAAAACTGGGAATAATTTGCTTGTTTTCTCCTAAACTTACAACATGAATAATTTAATTCAGTTTAATTCAATAGCGCCAAATAACAACAACAATCACCTGAAGGTGCTTTACTTTGTAAAGACCCAACAATAATTCAGAGAAAACTCCGAACAATCAGACGAGCTGATATAAGCGAGTGCTTGATGACAGCGGGAAGGAAAAACTCCCTTTTAACAGGAAGAAACCTCCAGGAGAACCAGGCTCAATGAGGAGCAGCCACCTGTTGCAACCAGTTAATACTGTGACATTTTGGTACCTATATAGCATACTGTTGCACAAACCTCAGGGTGGTTTGTTGGGTGACCTTTTTTTTCTCCACTAAAATTAAAATTCATTCTATAGAGAGTTTGGCCATTTTATTTCTTATAGATTTACATTTGTGTGTGTCAGCATAACTTAGGACTCACCTGATAGACCAGTTTAGTTGTCTCTTCAATCCACGCAGCCTGGTCATCATTCAGAACACAGCTGGAACTGCAGGAGGAGAAAAATATTAAAAACAATACAAATAAGACTTCAGAATAACCAATACTTTATCAGACAAAGTTTATTTACGAGGTCAGCACTGAGACACTGCTCACCTTTTGAACTTGACCTGACCCTTCAGGTACTGGAAGAGGATGAGGTACTGCAGCAGTATGTGCCGCCTGAAGTTGCTGTCGCTGAGCTGCAAGTCCATCAGCTGGAGATAAAGACGAAAGAAACAAAGTGAGGTAATGTGCAACTCCGATCTTTACAAATATTTAATGGAGATCAGCGACATGTAGATAAATACAGCAAACTCAGAAATGTAAAGCAAATGACACAGCATGAGCAAAACAAGCAGTAAATGCCATGGATATGGAGCCTGCAGTGCAGCAGTGAGGGAACAAACGTTGTCAGAGCGCCACACGTTGTTAGCCATTTCAACATTTGTTTGTGTCTATGTTTTATCCTACGTGTGTTTGACAAGTGAAGATATGACTAATGTTACTCAAACTTACAATAACTCACTGTAGAACTCCAAAGGCAACAAAACCTTATCAACATGTGTTAATATTTGATGATAGTTTTGTTTAGAGGCAAACAGCTGGCAGCCGTTACCGTTTTCCTCCTCCTACCCAGTGCTCTGTTTTGGTCCAGAACTTTGAGGTTTACAAACTAAGTGTAGCATGGAAATTTAAAATGAAGTCTTCTCACCTTCTCACTTGTGAGGAACTTGGCAAAGTAAACATGTTCTCCACTTGATGCTCTCAGCTCTTCCAGCTTCCTCTTAGAGGCCTGCATGTCATCCAGCTTATAGCTTTTGAATACTGCTAGAGTCTCATCTGAGAACTGCGTAGGACAAAAGAGTGATCGTTGACTTTTAATCATCTACTTGGATACTTGCCATCTTAAAAATGAGGAGGAAAGGCATCTGCGGTAAGGTGCATTACCTTAAGGAATGTCATCCATGAGAATTTATCGTAACACTGCACTGGATTTCTGAAGTAGTCCTGCAGTGTCCAGAACTTTCTGTACAGGTTGTAGTCGATTGGAATGGAGCTGCAATAACAATTAAACCAGATAAAGGGCCGATCAAAATGTTTACTTCAACAAATAAACAAAAGAAACAAACCTTGTGATTTATTCTTGAGAAAGCCTTTAACTTACCTCGGTGCAGGGCCATCATCCTCCCCCATTTCTCCTTCCTCCACTTCCATACCATCCTCCTTTTCTTCTGTGTGCTATAAACACAGTAACACATTTAACATTCACAGTTTTTGATTACTTCTAAAGTGCTCAGAATCAGATCTTTACCTTCTGGCCGAGAGTGCTTTCTTGTTCATTTTTGTTGAACACTGTTATATTGTCTAGATTAAACTGGCTCTGGAGATTTAGGCCTGGAAAGCAAACAAAATAAAAAAGAACAATCACTCGATCAGAGAAGCTGTGAATGCGGTTGACAGAGTGCCATGAATGATTGCAAACCTCCTCATCTTCAAAAGGCTTGTGTTGGTTTATTTATTTATAATGATAAAATACTGCTGTTCTTACCTGATTTTTCAGACAGAGGGAAGAGACGTGCCAGAAAGAGCTGGATTCGCCCGCAGAAAACTGTGTTCTGTGATTTGGACAGCCTCCTTAAGAGATCTACACAGACAGGAAAATACACTGCTCTGCATTTTAAAGATAAAAAGCTTCATATGTCACAGAATGATGAGATAAGCTCTTTACCATTGCACATCCTCAATAAATAATTCTTCCCTGCAGTGTAAAAGGAGTTCTGTGAGAAAAATAGAGCACAGCTTTGGTAAACATGTGATCAACGCAGGGCAAATTTGTCGGGGGCTTTACTCAACAGCTGGAATTTATTTACCGATTTCCAGGTGGAGACGTTCTCTTCGACAAAAGAGAAGATTTTGTCACACAGGTCCAAAGGAAGACAGTCCAGCACGTCTCCCAGCAGGACGAAAGGGGTCGTAGCAGAACAGATACCTGCAGTGGAACACAAGTCTTAAGTTTCTTCATACATGACACATTGTCTCTAAGACTTACAGAAGATTACCCGAGCAGTCTGCTTACAAAATGCATGCTTTTCATAAATAAAAAGGGGCAAGTGGATCAGAAGCATATCTGTAAACACCCCCCACAGCATAACAGACCTGCCAAATCGCCTCAGTAGATGTGCAATAGGGATTTCTCACACATATATGTCCAAAAAGGATTTTCTTTGGCTATAAAAGTATGGTATACATATATCAGCCACATGCTACTATGTGCTCATTTTGAGTGATGTATGCTATGAGACTAATGGGAAATAACTTGGCATTCACAAGGCAGTGGCTGATGTTCATATGCTGTGTCACAGATTTTTGCACTGGCTGAATGTTCAAAGATAAAGAACTAAAGAGCTAAAAGACTAATCCAAAAGTGTTTTTGTTTTTATTTATGGTACAGGTTTTGTTCCCTGGCACAAAAGGAATAAGCTATTCATTTTTTTTAAATCCTAAAAATCAGTGTATCACCTGGATCTACTTATGAGACCCCTAGATGAGTAACATACCTTCTGTAACGCCATCAATGCTCAGGTAAATGAGAGCTAGGTAGTCATCACACCTCGCCTTCTGCTCAACCTGGAAACATTTGAAGATATCGTTTGAGGATTTTGAGGGTAATTTCACTTTTTTAAAAGCGAACAAACGCGTACTAGAAACAAACAAACAAAAAGCATTTCTTACAATCAGATCACCAAGAACTCCCCTCAGAGCCTGATCGAGGGTTGTCTTCTTTTCCGCCTCACTGTAACATGAGAAAAACAAGCGATCAGTAAGGTTGCATCCCTTCCTCCATTATTATAGGTTATAATAGCCAACAGAAATGATTACAATACAATAAGTAATTACATTACAATAAGTTAGCAAGAACTAACAACTTCACTTACTTGCCGGGGATCTGGTTAAAAATACTGATCAAAGGTTTGATGCTTTTTCCAGTCAAAGCCTGGACGGCAGACGCCTGAGATTGTGTGAAGAAGAAGAAGACGAAGAAGAAACATTTATGAAACAAACGACATCGTTGGTCAGCATCTGCGTTAGCTTAGCTTCATCTGTTACCTGCTATAGTAACAACATGCGACATGCTACATTAACAAACCCAGGCTAGGATTTCAACTGTAATCTAAAATATATGACTGCACATATATTTATAAGTTGCTGAGGTTCTGTGTTTTCTTACCGTAAATTTGTCTTTAGCGTCGACAAAATTAAATGAAGACGGCGACATCGTCTCTTTTTGGAAACCGGAAGTGCCGATAAAGTTGTTCCGGTTTCTTTGAGCGTGGGAAAAGGTCGAGAGCGGTGCAGGATTTAAAATTAATTACAGTCAAGGTGCCATGTAAAAATTTATGTCTCCAGCGCACTTTCCACCATTAAAAACAATTGCAGTCGTATCATGCAAATTATTATGGTAATGGTGTAATTTTAAAATATTTTCCTCACAGTCAGTACATCATATTTGCCTAGTTGGTAAACTAACACTTTTTAGTGTGCATGAGAGTCATAACAAGGACTTAAGAAATAATGGAGGTCCAGGAGCCTTTGGAGAACATAACCAGATGAAGATAACATAGGCTGTTCACATGAATCTCATGCATACACTGAGTATGTAAAAAGTTCTCCTCTGGCCTTTCCCTTTTCTCCTTTCAAACTTTCATTTATTTGTCTCCTCTGATTTGATCTTTTTTCTACATTTTCGATTATTTTTTTTCACATTTATATGAACTTTTCTGTGCTATGAAGAAAACTGAAAACATACAAGGTGGTTTACCCTCTACATGCTTGAAAGCAAAGGCAATATGTGTCAGTACTGGCCACTACAAAAAGGCCTAGTAACCATGAAAGACTAGCTATTGAATTTCATGCACATATGCTAAAGTGGGCATGAAGATGTGATGGGGAGATATGTGACTTTCTTAAATGTCATATCAAAACCAAAATGTATGAAAGAAATAATTTAATATTTCTTGCTGAATGCAAAATTCCAGATGAAATAGAAAATTTACCTTGTAATATACACTTTATCTGTTTCTTCATGAATCTAGTCTGAGCAAAAGGACGAAAACCTTTTCGTCCTTTTGCTCAGACTAGATTCCTACTAAAAGTGGCACAATTAGGGCTGCCACGATTAGTCGACTAGTCACGATTACGTCGACTATCAAAATCGTCGACGACTAATTTAATAGTCGACGCGTCGTTTGAAGCTTTGTAAGATCCCAAAAGACGCAGGAATAAGTAGCAGGATTTAAGAGTGTAATAACGGACTGAAACAGAAGATGGCAGCACTGCATGTACAAGGATGCCAGCTGCCGTTAAACCCCGAAGAAGAAGAAGCTGTGTCCCAGAATTCATAGCGCAGCCCAGCTCAGTTTCCAACAATGGCGGCAGCTAGTTAGTTTTAATATTACTCTTATTATTCTTTCTGGGTCACAAAATAAACGTTTAACATATTTTCAGGCGAGAATGTAGCTGTGTAAACCTCAAATATCTGCTCAGTTTATCAGGACACCACATATTTTCAAAAGCGCTCCGACGTTTTCGGAGACGTCTGTTACCTACTAGCTCGATAGCGAGCCGGGGGCTAGGTCACTAGAGCCGTGAGAACACCGGACTCCTGGCAAATTGTTTTCAAACCCGCTACTCAGGTTAAACATGATATATAAGTCACTTAGATAACTTAACAATGTTATTGTTTGGCTTTTTTTTAGTATTTTATTTGTTCCTGAGTAAATCGGTTTGGCTGAGATTAAAGTTATAGTTTTTACACAGCTAAATAAACATCAAGCAGACAGCTGATTATCAGAAGTGTGAGATGCTCGAGAATATACTCTGGTGTCCTGTTATATTTTAGATAGCAAGGAGTTTATTAAACTTCACCGAAACAATCTGCAAATTTCATTAAAATTTAATAAACTATCATCTTGTCTTTATTTTTAGTTAGCACAGACCTTAAACACTTAAAGCTGTAAGCTAATGATAGTTATATTAGAGCAGATGCTGCTGGTGCAATAAGCTGTACGTTTTACGTCCAATGGATGATGATCTGATTAGTCGACTAATCGCAAAAATAATCGGTGACTAGTCGACTATCCAAATAATCGTTTGTGGCAGCCCTAGGCACAATGCAGAAACATCTCTGGGTGCATGTCCTTCTGTGTGGTATTAGGCAGCTGGTGGATTGTTGGGCGACCTGGGCACCCCTTTTGCTTTAAGAAGCCATGAAAAAAGCTGTTGCACTGATGAAAATGTGTCATCTTTTTGGCTCGAACTGAAGGGTTTTGCAAATCCACTGCAAACCCTAATGAACACATGAGCCTTGCTGTAGCATTGTTGGGTGCAAGTATGGTACAAACAAAACCTCTGACCGTACCCACTGTGACTGAACAACGTTCAGTTATTCTCTCCACTTTCAGACTGTGTATGCAGACATTAAAAATAATAGCTTAGATTTATACACTGCCTTTCAAGAAACCCAAAGCCCCTTTACAAAAGAGTCTAAATAAGTCTACATTAGTATTAGTTTAGGAAAAAAGCAGGATGGTGAGTTCAACTTTTCCAATGCACAACATTATTTGAAAACTATATCTGAAGAGTGCATATGCCATGGAGATTAGTGGAAACCACTTTTTGTGATTCCTCAGAATCTGGAATAGAAAGACATTTTTTTGGTGTATGTGTTTAATCTTTGTGTCACAGATTGCCCTCAGTATAGCCATGTGGGTTAACCCAAGTTAGTCCAGAAGGTGGCAGTGTTTCATGCCATTTAGTCCCACGTTGCAGTTAAAAGCAGGGGGGTGTCAAGGCAATTTGATCTCAAATGGGCCAGAGCAGTAAAACAATTGCATAACAACGCGCCTTTAATTCAAGTAAGCAAAAGTTCCAATTTGTTAGACCATCTATTTAGAAAACATGTTGAAGCGGTTGGATAAAATAAAATAAGTTCAGATTCAACAGTATGTCTTATTGCATGTCCATTACAGATCACAGTGAGTCTAGAAATGCATAAAACCATCAGATGAAGAGATTTGAGGTCTAAAGTACAATATTATTTTTCTCCGTATGACTCAAATAAATTTGTCAAGAACAACAAACATGCTTTATACTTTTATATGTGCATGAAAATAATAAAATAATAATAAAATAAAATAATAAAATAATAAAAACTTCAATGAAGTTTTTAAACTTTGTAAATCCATTTAAATTTCTAAATTGGACCCTTTAAAAGATCAGTTTCCATTTGCATACACGGACCATAAGGTGCATGTGTATATGTGTGTGCTCTTAGCCTATATGTTTGACATTCACTCTCTCCTGGTCAAAGTCCCTTTAGTGTTTTTTTACCCTAATTTCTATACCTGAAGCATAGAGGTGGTACTGAAATTAAAATTCTATTGTAGACGTCCTGCGTAGTTAGAGTTCAGGTCAGGGACAGGCCAGTGTGTTCAGGTTTGGCATTCAGTGTTAATGAGTACCTAACGGAGGTCACTGCAGTCATGCTGATGTGTTTTGTGCATGTGTGTCTTTGTGAAGGAACATTTCCGTGTGTTGTGGCCATACAATTGACATTGCAACTACTGGGCTGCGGGACTTGAATGCGTTGATATGATCTACTGTTCAAAAGGTCACACAGAACAGTGAGCTGTTATGTCAGTCATTAATGATCCAGTCTGTCATTGTTTTATTCATAGATTGAAGCTGCTTTAAGTATTACTTTGTGGCGTAAAATACAAGACAGATTTTATTCTGTATTTACATATATCATAAAGAAAAATAAGCATCCGGTTAATGCATGTGTATCTAATGTAATGTGTTTGTGCAATAAAAGATGATATAATAGAGCAGGGGTGGGCAATATTAATAGCCACCCCTGTTTTGGAGTTATAGCAAGCCCCTGCACCTTGGGCATTCAGCGAGCGTTTGGTGAATTTCTTCTGCCTTCATTTCGTTCATTTCAAGTTGCATGAACACTGTGTCCTGTGTTGATCTCTCGTCTTACATGCCTATTTACACGCCAAAGACTCTAAACTTATGGAGTTCTGTAGATGCGGGACCAGCCACTCGCTTCGACAAAACCCTGTTGTTATGATGTCTGTTAACTGGTTCTACGATTGTTGTGCTGATGTTTGGAAAAAACACTAAAAAGCTGTGAAAATGTAGGCCAGCAGTGTCACGTAGAAAGAGCTGAGGGATCATTTTAATCACTGCGTTGTCGTACTGGTCATGAAAAGGGGAAGTGAGAAGTGTGCTCCTCTGCAGTTTTCATTGGCACCTTGTTTCTCACACAGGCTTCTGTGCACAGTTCCCCAGATATCTAACTGCAACCCCTTTCCACTCCCTCTCACAGCAACACCCACTTTCTGACACAGCTGTGTGTTTTTTTTTTTGAATGTTTGCCAAAAAAGCAGAAAGCACTGGTAAGAAATTCTTCGCTTGAAGATTAGAATCCGGCAACCTAATCTACAAGCTTCACAAACTGACCAGCACTTAGTTAGTGACAAGAAAGCTTGTGAACACTTGAATTTGTAGGTTTCTAAATGTTTCCTGATCTTTGTGAAAGTTACTTTAAAAGACACACTCAGACTAAACTAATAACCTATAAACACTTTTACATTTATTGGTAATAGTAATGGACCAGTTCTTATATAGTGTTTTTCTACTCTACTTGAGCACTCAAATTGCATATTTCATGTCTGTATTGCAAGTGAAGGGCATCACATTGAAATTGTTTGAAGGAATTTTATAAAATGATGGTTTTCTCTGGGTGCTTTTGGGCTGAATATTCATTTTGCACTCTGAAATCAGTTTAAACCAGGTCAGACATTCTGTCTCTGTTGTTTATTTTGTCTAGATAAATATAATTAGAGGTCTGCTGAATGCTCGCCAATGCCAAGAATAATCGGGGCAACATGGGAGCCAAATAATTTGCAGAACACTTTCAGACAGAAATGCCTGAGGGGCAACAAAAAGAGCTTTGTCTGTGTTTTTGGGGACAAACTTCAAAACAAGAGGCTAAACACAATGCTCTGACCCCCGAGGTTAAGCACACAAAGGAAGGAGATTTTTGACTAGCTGTGGTCATGTGACTAGCCTCTGCGATTTGACCATAAAAAAGAAAAATGTGAAGAAGTGCCATCATGTCATACAAAGGAGACAAACCCATCAAGGGAGTTTTCCACTGATGCACGATACAAGCTTCACGAAAAATGAATGTGGTTGCTCTCGTATACATTATGTAGAAGAATAGTATTAACTACTATTTATAGTGAGGAAGGCCATCGACCACATACTGAATACAGATAAATATTTTTTATCTGATTGTTCTGGTATTTGCATTTAAATCTAATGAAATACAATTACTTTTGCAGTCTATGCAGCTTGTGTAGCTATTTCCCCTTCGCTTGTGACGCCAGCATTTGAGTTTATTGAAATCATGCATTATGCTGCATTAAGTATGTTGTCTTGTAATCATCATGGTAGTGATTTTCCATCATGGCTTTCACCTGCCAAGTGCTTTACCACTTCGCATGGCATTGTAAAATTATTTGGGACAGGGACACTTTGTTAATGATCATCCAACACGGAGCAAGAAACGAGGGGATGTGCATCCAAACGCATCAGTCATCCAGACTGGATTTTAAGCTTACAATAATTCACGCATATATTTATACAACTTTGGCTGACTGCCCCCACATTACGGGGTTCCTGTTGGGAAACATTCACCTGTGGGGTTTAAAGTCATATGATGGTTATTCAATGATTAGCCCAGGGTGTGGGGACCACTAAATATCTACGAGCCATAAAAAATGGGATGTGAGAGGGGCGCATGCACAGATGGAGAAAGGACATTCTTATGACACAGGCAAAACAGGAAATCTCCATTATGGCCACATGTTATCTAATCAAGCTGCGAGGAATTTTAACGTGCTTGTATGTGCAATTAACTGATCCACATCCTTGTGTTGTTTCACGGGTGCAACGAGATGATTTTGGGATTGTTGCCAAAAACCTAAATTATGTATACAGATTGGAATGCATTGTAAAGGAAGCACTGACGAGGCCAGCGGGATGTAAACATACACTGCGTTATTCTGGTGAATACATATAACAAATGAGGATGCACTGACCTCAGTTTGAAATTTGTCCAGTACCAAACTGTATGAATATGAATACACAGAGAAACTTGACTAAAAAGCATCTTTATTAAAGGAGTCATTGTTCAAACAACACATAGAACAGGCGATTGTGAAGACACACACTGCAAAATAAGAATAAAACTGATGGCCTTTTTAAAGTATAGTAAAAAAATAAATAAAATGCTGACAGATAGAAAAGCTAAAATTTCACATTGTTCACTGTTTTGGCCAGTGACTTGGCCCCGGACTATTGTTTTCCTCTCCATTTATCTCCACATATTCTTCTTGTGGACCGTGAACCAGGATGCCAATGCGACTACTAAAGTTGCGTGTTTGTGGATACAGAAGGAAATCATAGATAAGAGATGCCGCTATGCCACCACACATCGGTGCCAGCCAGTACACCTGGAACGAAAGCAGAAATGAGTTTTATCTTTGACAAAATGAAATGGATAAGGAAAATTGCTCTTTTTTTTGGATAAAAGGCGTTTTGATAAACGGCTACCCAGTGGTTTTTCATTTTGCCCAGTATCAAAGCCGGCCCAAAGGAACGAGCAGGGTTGATGCCACATCCAGTGAAACTTATCTGTAAATGTAAAAACAAAGCATATCATTTATAAGTAAATACACTCATGTGATGGAATAATTTTTGTTATAATTTAGAATGGGAATATCTTATCCATACACAAAGACGATGGTAGGGGGCTAATCTTGCATATATCTTTTTATAAAATGCATAAGAAATGCAGTAGCTCTACAGAAAATGAGTTTTAGATGTGCCGGATTTACCGCAATAAACTTTTTTTTTTAAAACTGTGTATTAAATCACAAAGATATTGAAAACTGTTAACAGCCCAAGAAGCTTCATTGAACTACTTTTTGCACCAAAAACCAAGGCGCTGACTTGTTTATCTGCATCTGTTATGTTTCCAGGCAAACACTATTTAAAACGGTTATTGGCAGACTTTTATTAAAGTCGACATATGTTGCTGACTTGTGTTCGACTCAATGTGACACTTGTGTAGCCGCCTTTGAAACTGTGATTTGCCGAACCCCTGCCACACCACCCTGACGCACATAGAAATACTCTGCAGAATTGGGTAACATAGTGTAGGGAAAATCTTGAATCGTAAATTGAGAGAAACTGTGACACCCACCAACGCTAACTGTACAGGATATTTGATTTACAACAACAAAGCTGCTTTAAAAATGATCAAGATGCTTAAATAGTGCAAAAAGGTTCAGGCATGCTTTGACAAACAGTTGCTATTTAGCGATTTATTCACCCTCAACTTGATATTAAATAATACCCTTTAATGCTCTGCTCTGAGCAGTTTTATATAAAATGAATGCACATGTGCCTGATCCTTCTAAGATGACAGATTTCAGGAGGATGGATTGCAATCAGCTGACTGCTACTCATATAAAAATTCATACAGATTTTGATTGCGATTCACTTACAGCTGTTAAATGCCCAAGTCCCACCGACAGCCCAATAGCCAAGGGTGCAGAGCCTGTAACATCAGTCCTTCGCTTGTCAGTCACTGCTATGATACACAGAACCAGCTGAAGGGTGGCAAAGAATTCGATGGCAAAACCTGCTCCTACACTGACATTTAGCTGCAAAAGACAATTACTGCCCATTAGTCCAACTAGAGTTAGGCTTGATTAGACTGAATGTGCTGGTTTATGTGTGAAAACCAAAACGACAAGTGCAACCTCTTACCGCATTAACACCAAGAGACTCTCCAGGCTTATATCCATTCACAACAGCGCTGGCTGCAATTGCCCCAAGCATTTGAGCGAGGATGTAGAACGCACATCTGAGTGCACTGATCTGGCAGTTGACCAGGAGGCCCAGGGTGACCGCAGGGTTCAAGTGTGCTCCACTGATGTGCCCCAAACTCTGAGCCAGTGTGGCAATGGCTAGTGCAAAGGCCAACGAGACCTTTATTTCCTGAGCAATCATCTGATTTTTATCATTGCCCAGACCTATTCCAACAATAGAGGATAGGCCAATAAGTATGAACAGTAACATACCAACAAACTCTGCAGCCACAGCCCTCCAAAATGCCCAACTCTTTACTTCTGTCATCTTTACCCCTTAAAAATCTGTTAAAACATGTATATGCGTCACTATTTATAGTTTGTGGAGAGGGGAGGGGAAATGACAAAACAGGAAGATGTTGTGCTGTGCAAGATTTCATGTAACACCAGAAAGACAAGTGTAGCTTTTCTCTTTTTATTTGATATAGCAGAATTTGTTTTCAGACTGGCTCCTTTGATTATTCTACAACATCCTCCAGCAGGGGCTCTGTTTCACGTTCCTGTTCCTGTTCCGGGGCCCAGCAGAGCAAGATTTTAGTTTTTTCTTTGAAGCTCTCGTCACTGGGTGCCAGCACATAATTATACAGAAGCGCTGCCACCACTCCAGCACTCATCGGTCCAGCCCAGTACACCTGAAAAACCAAAGAAACCACATCAGTTACAATCTGAATGACTTGTAAGCCCAGTGACTTAGAAAAAGGTCACATTTTCAGCTCGTGTGTCACCAATACATACCCAGTGATCATTGAACGCCTTCTGTATAACTGCAGGTCCAAAGGATCGAGCTGGATTGATCCCACATCCCGTGTAGGAGATCTGCAACCCATAGAGGAAAACACCACTTGCCTGCCTGGCTGTACATCAGCTGATTACATGAAAGGCTGATGTACAGCCAATTCACTCTGAGCCAATCTATTGTGTTGGCTTCTGCAAGATGGAGAAACCATCTGCCAAATTAATGACATGGGAAATATATGAATGTTTTCATGTACTCACCCCAGCAAGATGTCCAAGCGTTACAGAGAAGCCATATGCCAGAGGTGCAAATCCGCCAATGTCACGTCTTTTGTCATGGAGTGCCACCAAGCACAGAACCAGCTGCAGAGTGAGCATGAACTCCATGCCAAAACCTTGAGCTGGGCTGATACCATTTAGCTAGAAATGATAATACCAATGGGATTAGAGGATTTTTATACCCTACAGTGCTTCCATTATTTTAAGCATGATGCTCATCATTTCGCATGACTGCTACAAACAGTTAAAATGTGACATTAAGACTACAAACAGACCTGAGTTAAAATTGTCACTCGAGCAAGGCTGAAGGCAATTCTTTGAATGCCACTTAGTCCAAGTAGCAAATATCATTTAAGGCTAATATTATTTAGGAAAATCATGGACTCCACCTTACCTCATTAACTCCAAGTGAATCAACATGTTCTGCCCTGATACCATACACAATGGCACTGCCAACCACTGCCCCCAACATCTGAGCCAACATGTAGAAGAGGGCTCTGAGAATACTTATACGACAGCTGGTCACCAGGCCCAGGGTGACGGCAGGATTCAGGTGTGCACCGCTAATGTGACCTATGCACTCGGCTAGCGTGGCGATGGCCAGGCCGAAGGCAAATGCCACTTTGATCTCACGATCAAGGTTGAAATCATTTGGATCTCCTACTGCAGCAGAGAGGCCCATGAAAATAAAGATGATCATTCCCAAGAACTCCGCCAGAACTGCCCTCCAAAACGACCACGACTTAATCTCTGACATGGCTACTCAGATAACGTCCAGTGATAACAGACAGCTTTCAAAGGAGCACCTGCGTGCTACAGAATCTGGCAACTCAAATTTTGCTCCACCAGTGAGCCACCTGAAATTGTGAGTGACATTCACAGGCATTTATCAGGTGTGTGCCTTTAACAAATCAGGCCTAATTAGAAGCAGCTGAGAGATGTGGGCTTCACCCAGTGAGCGTGACCTCCAGGTCTCCTGCTCTGCTCATTGCTTTTCTAGTGTTACTGAAGGAGATGCTACGTTTCTCATTTAAGACGGCAAACCACAACAGCAGCTCAAAAGACAGGACTTTGAATGGAATTGAATGGATCTGATGGAAATACAAAGAAAGTGTTTAAATAAGCAAAATGTATCAATTAGTACAAAAATATCACATGCAGTAAGGGGCAGCTTGGAGATTATAATTTTATCCAGGTTTGAGTCATTTTAAAATTTTCATTTAAATACATTACTGCATTAATACAATAATATAATTAAAAATTCAAAA
Organism: Astatotilapia calliptera; assembly: GCF_964374335.1. Classification (NCBI taxonomy): domain Eukaryota; kingdom Metazoa; phylum Chordata; class Actinopteri; order Cichliformes; family Cichlidae; genus Astatotilapia; species Astatotilapia calliptera. The sequence continues at coordinate 16,117,428 of NC_137439.1, forward strand.
CAAACTCTTTCAAATGTCTAGTGACTGATAATTTTAAAAGAAATACAAGAAAAGATGATGGAGCGCTAAGGAGAGAATAAATAGGCTGGAGGGTGTAGGTGCTACTGCCATGCTAAATGGTTTCCCCATCTTTCAGTCTACTTGTTTTATTCTGAGCAGGGGCACGGTGCTTTGAAGTTAACATCTGTCATTTGCCACTGTGAAGGAAATGGGAGCTTTTGAATTCACGACAAGGAAACCAGCCCCTTGTTCAGCTTTTCTGTGTGAAAGAGCTGGCAGGTTAAAGGGTCACACTGCTTCTTGTCTTCATCTTTGAAAGAAAGATGAGAAGCCCTCCATAGAATCACATTTTACTTGGGCAGCATTTTTCTTCATCAAACAAATGTTTTGTTTTTTTTTACTTGCACATCACTCTGATTGATTCTTCTGTTTTTAATGTTGACTTCATTAAAAATCAAGTTTTCTTTTTTCTTTTCTTAAAAAAAAAAAAAATCTGCCTGAGATAGCATTAACATGTGTTTTGACTATAAAGAATGTTCACCCAGGAAAGATGCTAGAATGACTGGGATGACATGGCATTTAATATAGGGCTGTGCGATATGTCCAAAATCTCATATCCCGACATTAAGACATCTATCGTCCGATAACGATATAAATCACAAAAATGTAGCATTTTTTGTAAAATCTGTGACTCTCGGGCAGCTCGACTTGCGTGAAGTGTTTCCAGCTGGGCGTCGCGTACCTGGAGTCGAGTGTTTTAACCGATGCACGAAACGATACATTTTTAGACATAAGTTGTAACGGCCGCCATTTTCTTTGTGAGTATTTATTGCATGGCGTGCTGCGGGGAAAAGCCTGTTCTAAGTTTGAGTCTAAGGTTTATTTTTTAGCAACTGACGGCTCATTTTTGCTTCTCATTCGTAAACACTCTGCATACTCTTTCAGTGATTCAGTTTATTTTGAAAAGTCTCAACAGGATCTTGAGCTTTATTGTGAAAGGTTTATGTGGAACAAGCGGACACACGGTGTTTTTACCGTCGTTGTTGCTAACGACAACGCATAAAAACAAACGCTTGTCTGTCTATAGTGTGGTTATATTAAATATAAGAGAAAGAGAGAACTTTAAGAAATTAATATAGCCACTACAGTGACCATCAAAATAATGAAAAAATATTGCCGTAAACAGTTTATTTTGCGACACCACGAAACAAACGATAGCATAAAATGAAACGATAGACGTTTTCATATCGTCATCCGATATATATTGTTATATCGAACAGCCCTAATAACACGTGATAGCATTTTAAGATGTAATGAACTGAAGTAAATGCAAATGTTGGTACAGGAGGTTATCATTTCTTGTTCTTTAAGCTCTGTGCTTGCAGACCATATTTTATTTCCTTAAAGATCAGCACTTTATCTTTTGGCACACGTGTATCTTTAAAGGTACTCCTTGATTCTGTAGTGTGCTGTAAGCCCAACATCCTCCACAGGCAGTGGAGGTTTGCTTTTGTGGAGTGACGACTAACAAGATCAGAGCCTAAAAATGTATCTCTGTGCACTTTCTGCATACACATAATACTTTTTCTTGTGAAAGTTGCAAGTTTAAATCATGCAAAAATAGTTGTAAATTAATTGACAGTTCTTACAGCCAAATGGCATGAAATGTTTCTGAAACAGCTGTAGCACTGGACACTTTTTTAGGTACAAATTGCTAGTACTGGGTCGGGCCCCCTTTTGTCTTCAGACCTACGTTAATTCATCGTGGCATAGATTCAAAAAAGTGCTGGAAACATTCCTCAGAGATTTTGGTCCATGTTGACTTGCTAGCATCAAGTAGTTGCTGCAGATTTGTCAGTTGAAAATCCATTAATTGGATTGAGATCTGGTGACTGTGGAGGCCATCTGTGCACTGTGAACTCTCTGTCATGTTCAGGAAACCAGTTTGAGATGATTTGAGCTTTGTGGCATGACACAATATCTTGCTGTGAGGAGCCATTAGAAGATGTGTACGCTGTGATCATCCATCTTGGATCAATATAAAGCAGGATGGATCCATGCTTCCATTTTGTTTACAACAAATTTTGTACCTACCGCCCAAATATCACAGCAGAAATCAAGAATTATCAGTCCAGGAAACGTTTTTCTAACATTCTGCTGTCTAATTTTGGTGGGTCCATCCAAATAGTAGCCTCAGTTTCCTGTTCTTAGCTGACAGAAATGTTAGTGTGGTCTTCTGGTGCTGTAGCCCATCTGATTCAAGGTTTAGAATTAGAATAGAATAGAATTCAACTTTATTGTCATTGCACATGTCACAAGTACAAGGCAACGAAATGCAGTTTGCATCCATCCAGAAGTGCTTTAACCATAATATAGATATATTACAGAAATGGGTCTGTTATAGGTATGAGGGTACAAAATATGGGTCTATTATGGGTATGTTATAATGTACACGGTATGAAGGTATGGTGTGAATATGTTATAACTATAAGTATGTACAGGCTATGAACAGGATATAAATATGAAAACTATGCAGAAATATGAAATAAAAAGCTATACAGAAATGAAATATGAACTATGTAAGTTATAAACAGTTGTAAACAGTTGTAGAATTATAATTATCGTATTGTACAGAATGATTGTCTATACAGCATTTACAGTAGTGCAGTTAAGTGAAATATGTGGATATTTTTACAGAGGCTATATAAAGTGCTAGTGGTTGTGAGTGGTGGTTCAGTCCATGTTATTATTGTGTGTAGGAGGGTACAGTTGTCCATTTGTTTGTTTTTGACCATTGTGTGTGTGTTCAGTTATAGGTGGTTGTTTGTATGTTCAGTCCATGAGTTTAATGTGGTTCAGATGTCAGGAGGCAGGGTTCAGGAGTCTGACAGCTGTGGGGAAGAAGCTGTTTCGGTACCTGGTGGTCTTAGTCCGGAGGCTCCTGTAGCGCCTCCCAGAGGGCAGGAGGATGAAGAGTCCATGTGATGGGTGACTGGGGTCTTTGATGATTTTCCCAGGCCTTTTCAGACACCGCTTCCTGTAGATGTCGTTTATGGCAGGAAGTTGTGCTCCAGGAATGCGCTGGGCAGTTTTCACGACCCTCTGCAACGCCTTCCGGTCCGAGGCAGAGCAGTTCCCGTACCAGACTGTTATACAGTTGGTCAGGATGCTCTCGATGGTGCAGTGATAGAAGTTCACCAGAATGTCTGAAGACAGGTGGTTCTTCCTCAGAGTCCTCAAGAAGAGGCGCTGGTGAGCCTTCTTGACCAGCTTGGAGCAGTTGGTTGTCCAGATGAGATCCTCGGAGATGTCGACACCCAGGAACTTGAAGCTGCTCACACGCTCCACAGCCATCCCTTTAATGTAGATGGGTGGATGTGGGTCAGTATTCCTCCTGACATGTTGTGTATTTGGAAATGCTCTGGCTATTAGCTTCTGACTTCTGACGTCAACAAGACATTTCCTTGCAGTGAACTGCCTATTGTCTCTTTTTGGGGACATCCTCTGTAAATCCTTGTTTACAACAGTTTGTGAAATACTGAGACCGGTCCACCTGGCACAAACAACTACACCCTGTTTAAAGTCACATAAATCACCTTTCTTCCCCACACCTAACTGCAGTGAAGTGTTGCCTTGTGATTTTTCGGCTAAACATTTGCATTAACAAGTAGTTGAACAGGTTTATCCAACAAAGTGAATATAATTTGTTTTAGGCCAGTAGATTGGTCAGAGAGAAATCTGCCTTTCAGATGACCGGTGTTGTTTCTGGCTATGGAGAGCCCACCAAAGCCAATCATGTGAGCATCCTCCCCTCACTCCCCCTGGCACTCAGATGTAAATAAGACACAAACATTTCTTCCACAAATGTTGTCTTCCATATACCATATATCATATACATGAACACATATGAAGATGTGGATGCTCTAATGAACCCCAGAGAGGATTTATTATGGTGCTTGTAATGAGAGGGAGGCCTCAGCCTACTAACCGAGAGATTATAGGATGGACAGAGATGATTTAATCAAGCAGAAATGGAAGCAAGTCAAGTATATAATCAATATGTATGCTGGTCTGTTAGGCAGAGTAAAACAGCACTGACAACTTCAAAGGGTTTTCCTCGCAGCTGCTTGAAACGGGTGAAAGAACAAAATAAAAGTAAGGTGAACAGAGAAGAAGTGCAACTACATCAAACAGTAAGTAAAAAAAAAGATTAAATTGTCATTATATATGTTTCATTTATGTTACACCCCAGCCCAGGGAACCGGCGTGCGACATAAGGAAAATAAAAATAAGGAAAAATGCCCCCCCACTCCCTGCTCTTAAGGAGGACGAACCAACAAAAAACAGCTACCACGGATTTCACAACAGCCAGTCAGTTTATTGAGTCCCAAAAGGTAGCAGGCATCAGGGTGAGCATGGCCAAAACAACAAACAAAAACTCCAGAAATGAAATGCAGCTGGCTTACCTTCACAGAAAACCCCAAACGAAAATTACATGTGTCTTACCTGCCTCCCTAACCAAAAACAAGAGAAAAGGTTCACAAAGAAAAATGGCTTCTCACCCCTACAGCTACCGAGTAAGAAAAAGTATCAACAACTATTTACATCTATATACAACAAATTACAACAAATTATTTACAACACGGGGGGGGGGGGGATTAATTCATCTGCAGGTCCAGACGATGAGATTGAAGCGTCTGTGTATAAAAGACTCTCGCTGAGCCTGAGTGGTTTTCTCTAAATAAGGATCCTAATCGCAAATAGTCTTATCTACATATGACATATTTTCCATCACCACCCTCACCAGCCACAATGATGTTATCTGTTATTGTAGGAGACAGCAGTGAAGCACAGAACAAAGAAAGATTAATCAACAGTACAACTCCAAACCCTTTTATCTGGCTATCAAATGTAGATCTGATTCATGCTGGTTATACATTTTAAATTCCTTGTACGTCGATATATCCGACTGAAGTAAGACGCACATAGACTTTATGCACAAAGCAGTTGGATGAAGGGATTTTTCTTTAGTTTCTGGGTTGCTTTTAAAATTGTATTTTCAGGAATGGACTTTAAGCGATTGATTTTCTCTTGTCTAGTGAGTGGTTCAGAAGTCTTACCCTCTTAGCAGTGACCTGTATACGAATCCCTACATATTATATAGCATGTCATGCAATGAATGAGTTACTATAGATCCACTGGTTAACAAAACTACCACCATCATTTCGGTTGATGAAGGGCAGGGCAATCAATACATACATCTTCACTGTACTGAATGTTTGTTTTTTTTTCAAAGTCAGTGATTGTCCCATATTGCAGGTTTAGGTTGAGAAATGCTCAGGGACAAAACACACTTTGATAAGTTAAACCCTGTGCAGCAACTCCCAAATTTGTACTGCAGAGACCACTTTGTTGCTTTGGGGAGAACACAGCAGAAGCTGAATCCCAGCCCCCTGTGCTAAAGCTCAACAATATGCTGCAGCCAGTAAAAAGGAGCCTTGATTGCTGGATCAAAACTGTCACATGCAACAGCAACCTGCCAGTGCTTCACCTGCTAAAAGCACAACCCCTCCATTTGTAATCAACAACAGCTGGGCAGCGCAAAACCCAAGAAAACAGGGGTGGAAAATCTGTATTCATACGTCACTGTCTGCATGCTTGGGTGTTTGGGCTGCTAGCCTATTCTTTACATCACTTTTGTTTCTCACCAAACATTTTTTGTAGTCATCACTGTGGCCCAATCCTTTTCTTGCCCACCTTCTGCGAGCTAATCAGCCTCTTTCCTGTCTGCTTTGCAGACCCACATTTTGTGCAACCCACTTCCTCCTCGTCTCTTCCTCAACTGTCCAACTTCTTCATCTCTGCCACCACCAGCATCTACACTCACTTCCTGCTTCCTACCATTGTTGGACTTTGCCCTGCAACATAGCTTCATCAGAGTCTAACTTTCAAATACTTAATATCACAAACTCTGTATTTCACTAAATCACATTCAGTTCTTTCACATGACTTTCATTAAAACGCAGGGATATAAAACTCATTTCATGGCCACATATTGCTGTAGTAAATGAAAGAAATGTGTTAGCATGAATAAGTAAACATGTAAAATTACAGGAAAAGAGAGTGTCCTATTCTATCTTTCTTTCTTTCTTGATTCCAAGCTGTGACCTGGAGCAAGACTTCCTGTGCACCTAGCTCGCAAATCAGCCACTTTAGCCAAAGTCCACATCGGATGGAAGACCCGTGGTCTCAGTTAGTTTGCAGCACCAGGCATCCAACCAGGAGAGAGGAATTCAGAGGCTGTGCCTAACTTTAAGTCATTATATAATTTTTAGCAGTTCACCTTGTACTTAACTTTTGGGAGGGGGTTGTAAAAGAGATGAAACACAGGAGGTCAGTTTTCTCTCTCTCTCTTTTTGTTGTTTTGCCTTTTTCAGATTTCTGGAAACTTTAGATTTAATTTAAATGTAACACCACCAGATGAGATTAAAGCTTTGGGGTATGATGTGAGGTTCTCACTCAGATGTTTTTTCCCCTCTTTTTGTTTATGTTTTTTGACCTTTTTATTCACATTTCACATTTTACCCTTCATGATCTGTGAATTGCAGACAACTTTACTCTCATTTGTTTTTAAATAAAGCCAGGATGCTAAACTAAACCTTTCTTTGCCACAAGGTTATTCAGATTGCTTAAAAATTTGTGAAGAAATTTACACAACTAAATAATAATATCAGCTAATTCATCATTCTGTAAAATCTGGTTTTAAGAACAGTTATTTTAGTTGAAGTGTTGCTTACATATTCCATTTTCACAAATGAACTTGTGTGTGAAGAGCTTTCTGATTTCACAGTGTCTGCAGGAGGATTGCAGAGTAATAGGATATCATCTTTTTTCATAGGAGGTCCTGTATGTGTGATAGATTTGTGGTCATCGGACTCCATAAGAAAAATCTAATCCATACACTGGAATAAAGAACACAATATTTTTTTAATATCCAGTGTTTTCTTTTACTTAAAAAAGTGAGAGGTGTTTCAAAAGTGCACACACAATACATTATCCATCAGAAATAAAACGTGATAAAGATTCATAGAAATATGTATACAAAAATGGCTCAACCTGGAATACTGATATTGTAAAAACAAACATTAACACTCGACTCTGTTGGGAATTTTAGAGTTAACTTGTCTCAGCGGTTTTTGGCCAAGCACCAGTTTTTTTGGGATAAAAAACTGGTGCTTGGCCAAAAACATGAGCAAAATAGGAAGGAAGCACTAACTGACCCGTTGACCACAATCCTCATTGGTTACCTTAAAACAGGAGAAAAAAACCCACTAACATACTAAACTAAATTCTAATGCTTTTGTACAGGAGTATAGATATTTACAATAGCATTTCATGTTTGCGTAGCACTACTTTGAGGTCATCTCCATAGTTGTTGCATCGTTGCCTCCGTTGACGTCATAGTCACCCACTGGCCCGCTGACCAGCACCTTCATGCGGTCGGGGAAGTCATCGAATTTGGGAGAAAGCAAGAAATCGTACAGAAGAGCTGCTGCCACACCGCCACACATTGGACCCACCCAGTACACCTACAAAGGGAGAGCTTTGATCAATGTCTGGCATCATTACAAGACAAAGAGAAACGCAGATTCCGGTCATGGTCAAAAGGCTTACTTTAGTCGATCTCTCTAAATGCAAAACAATAGGAAAGCTGTAACTGATTAACACATGCAGGAAGATTCACAAGTAATTGAGGCATCTGTCTGCTGATGAATTATTGAATTATTTAAGCTTGACATATAATATCCATGCAGAAAAAATGTGAGGTATGCGTAAAGTGATTCCCCCCCTCTGACTTACCCAGTGGTCTGTAAAATTGTTCATGATCAAAGCCGGGCCGAAGGAGCGAGCAGGGTTGATGCCACAGCCTGTGTAGCTGATCTGCAGTCAATCAACAACAACAAATAGGCAACGTGAGAGAATATCATCAGCAGGAGCAGAATCCTGCCATATCTGCTCCTGGTTCCCTTTTTACAAGTTATATATGACTGACGATGGCGTTAAAGTGAAACTTACAGCTGCCAAGTGTCCCAGGCAGACTGAGAGGCCAATGGCCAAGGGTGCAGAGCCGGTGACATCACGCCGTCTTTTATCAGTGACCGCAATGACACACAGCACCAGCTGGAAGGTCGCCAAAAGCTCTATGCCTACGCCTTGGCTGGGTGTGACGCCGTTGAGCTGTGAAAGTTAAGGGAGGAATCCAAAACAACACTTTGTCAGACTTTGTCAGACTTTGTCAGATAGATAGATTGTTTCCTAGCACAACCACTTCCTATTTAGTAGCTCCTGGCATTGCCCAGGAAGCCTGACAGCAATCTGGCAGTGCTGCAAAGTGCCACATTGCTTGTTCATATTTCTTTCGTGGAAAACATTATTGTTGTTCACATTAAGTGGAGCTGTGCAGCTTCTCGAGGTGGGGGGGTGGGGCTGGGTGATATCAGGTCCTACCAGTGCTGTTTTTCAGTAAGGAGAGAGCTGTGGGTGCTAATTACAGAGTGGTGTAGCATTAAGTAATAACTGCTCATTAATTTAAGTGAAGAATTCTGGTATTCAAAACCTCAATTTCCAGAAACAGATTGCCAAAGTACAAGTGGGTGGACACTATATATATTTCCTATTTCTTTTAGCTGTTGCAGCATGGCATACTTTAATAATAATGTGTCATCACTATTCATTAATAAGTATTGACAGAATGTCCCAAGAACCACATAATCAGTGCCAATTCAGCACTTACATCCTTGTAAAAGTTTCAGTTTTCACCGTGAAGGTACTTTAAATACACAATGTTGCATCATCGCATCGCTGTGCTTTTATTTTTGCTATTAATGCAGAAATGTTTGAAACTGAAGATAAAGTTTATACTTACAGCGTTGACCCCCAGTTCAGTTCTGTTTTCAGGCCGTGTTCCATACACAATGCCACTGGCTAGGGCTGAGCCCAGCATCTGGGCAATAATGTACATGATAGCCTTGAACACACTGATCTGGCAGCTGGCAAGCATCCCAAGGGTGACTGCAGGATTCAGGTGGGCTCCACTGATGTGGCCTAAACTTTGGGCCAGAGTGGCAATGGCAAGTCCAAAGGCCAGTGACACCTTCACCTCTTGGTCTGGATTACTGTTGTTTGTGTTCCCAATAGCTGTGGCGATGCTGAGAAAAATAAAAAGGGTCATCCCAACCAGTTCGGCCAGAACTGCCCTCCAGAAAGCCTTGCTCTTGAACTCTCTCATTTTGGCAGCTGTGGGTTTGAGCTGGTCCTCTGTAAGATGTACTCACAAACAACAGCAACAGGCTGCATATATAAGGCCTGGGTTGATAATGGTTAGTGGGCGGGCTTTAAAAAACTGAAAGAGAGGGCCACACTGAATTAATGAGAAATCCAAAAGACTGGGCTCTCATCCCTCCCTCTGCTCCCTCGCCCTCCCTCCCTCCTCTCCCTGTCCTCTGGCCCCTCTCTCACTACCTCCCTGTGCAGTACTTTCTGGTCTTTGGACTTTCGTGAGTAATAGAACAGGATCTTTAAATAGCTACATCCAAAGGTACATTTTCCATTCATGCAAACATTTACAGTTTTGTGGCAAAGCCTTTTATCGTGAGGTTTTTAGAGACAAAACACGAGTTTGCTTTAAATACAGGTCCAAGGAAGAAATACAGGTTCACAGAAGGAGAATTTTACACATTTAAAGTCATCTTTTTCCTATTTATATTCATTTTAAAGTTGGAAAATTCTGACTTTGAGTAATTTCTGGCTTCTGTGCAGTCACACCTTGGACAGCACATAAGGGAGTGGGAAAGAAGACAACTCCCACATAGTGATTTCAGGCTTCACCCGCCCTCCACTGATAAAGTTTACATGCCACTAGATTAGGAAGCAGTTTTTTGAGGTGTTTAATCCTTTTTGGCTTAAAAATGGGGAACATTTATTATAGATGGCAATAGCAATTCATCAACCGAAAGCATGTTCTCTAAATAGTTATTAGTTATTTTGTTGACAGAGAGTTAGAGCACCGGCAGAGTGAAACATCAACTCTGTGAATTGAGCTGCCTGTTACACCTGCCCCCTCAACTCAAGGCTACAAACAGCAGCTGCTTTAACTGGTGAATGTCTGTGGATGATTTAGTGAAAATCTGTATTAAGTTCTTTACCCAAAATTATAGATTCCTTTGCGGTACATGTCCACTTCACACGTTGGAGTTATATGGTATATGTTCAAACTGTCTTTAAGCCCCTTCATGTCCCCCTTTTCCCCCCTTTGGGTAGTTGTGTAAAAGTAGCAAATAACCACCTAGAAAGTCAAACTCACAAAAGTAAAACTCAGCTATATGCCTCCAGTATCATTAAACTATTTACCTCCTACTTTATTGTTAAAGTCATGATCTCCCAATTTTATTACAACTAAATGACCTTCAGTTTCATTTATTCTGTCATTATTTTCACAATGACTCTATTTCTTTTAATTGTTCTATTTTGTGTCAACTTTTAAGTAGCATCAAAATCACTTTACTGGAAAACATACTTTCTGAACATCGGTCAGTGTGTCATATTTGATGATAATGATTACTGTGACTAAATTTATTTTATGTAACACTTTTGCAATATATTACAGAAAGTGATGACTGTCAGTGAGTTCCAGCTTCCTGTCCATCAAAAATAGGAGCAAACACTGAACTTTTGAACTCTGCTCATTTTTGTGTATTAGATCAAACCGGATCAAATTGCAAAAAGGGAAAAAATAACATTGTCTTTAGAATTTTTGACTAAAATCACTAAAATGTGCTTTGGTTTTCAGGAACACATGAACAGAATGACATATAATGTAAATAATAATGACATATCTTCACAAAATAAATTTTAGTTTGAAGTAGCAGATATATTTCACCACAAGGACATTGTCTTCAGAAGGCTTAGACCTAGCTACAAGAAAATATATTACACTTCCCCATTTAATTTTAATGCTTTATTTAGCCAAGGCTTAACTTATATTTTGATTTGAATCTGGGGAATGCCAGACACCCGGATGCGCTGTGGGAAGAAGGCAAGCTGTTGGAGGCAATGTTCTTCTGGGAAATCTTGGAGCACAACAACAGTGAGTTTGAGGTGTAAACTTGGCCTCCAAATTTCCTAGAGCTCAAGCTAATGAAGCAGCTGTGGGATGTGCTGGACAAGCAAATCTGATCCATCGAGGCCCTCGCAACTTGCAGGACTTAAAGGATCTGTTGCTAACATATACACAAGTATACCTCCTTGGGTCCCGTGGAGTCCATGCCTGTATGGGTCACGGCTGCTTTTGCACTGAAATGTTCTAATGTTATGCCTGATAGGTGTACGCTGCAGATGGCAGAAAATGAAATAATTTCCTTTTTTCCTTTTGACAATATTAGCATTAAGCCAAAACTGCAGGAATGGAACTGCCTGATGAACAACTATGTCCATTTAGTCTTTTCATAAATATTCATAGGGAGTATAAAGATTCAACTGCTTTCATTTGTGAGTGAGCATTTAAATGATGGATGCTAGTCAACGGGAAGCATTTACCGCTATAAACCAAGATGAGTAAAGTAAAAATACCATTTTGGAAGCGTTAACAGAGCAAAATCAAAAGTATTTTGCCTCAGTGTCATTGTTGGACAGTCATTGTTCTTACTGGAATATGCCCAGTATTGAAATTGCAAGGAATGTGATTAAGGTGTATACATTCCATAGGGTTTTGAAAGATTGCCAGGTAGTTCAAGTCTGTTTGATTATGACTATCATATCTCTGAACTCAAGTAAACAATTTGGTTTTAGTGTTAAACTGACAGACTGCCTTACTCTATCTTTAAGCTACATTTAAACCGACGGAATACACCTCCAATGGTTAAGAGCTGAAGTTTGACAGACGATCAGTTCTTGACGGAAAATTTATCATATCTATAGATAGAAATTTTCATGACTGTTTGTTGCCTTTGATATGCAGAAGAAGTACTGGTGCAAAGTGTTCTAGGACCGGTGCAGTCAGAGGGCAAAGTTGAGAAATAGTGATGCACAGAATAAAGTGTGTGGATGCACGAGTAGTTAAAGTTTAGTATATTCATGGCCAGAAAAGTGCAGCGCTCAAGCAGCTCGGTCAAAAATGAAATTTGAATCCCATCCAGCCTGGCCTCACTTACAGTCTTTCATATGAGCTTCTATCCTCCCAGCGTTGCTAGACAGAGGCGACCCAGTCACATTAGCAATGACTTACTAACATTTAAAAGTTGATGGCTGGTTAAAGACCTAATAAATAATTTATCAATATCTGTTTGTCACACTGAATAAAAATATATACTTTCTTCCACTAGTGCTGTCTTTTCTTCAATGTTAAAACTGAAGGACATGAATTTGAACCAGATTTACAAAGTAAGATAAAGAAAGGCAAACAGTGACATCTTGCCAACGGTCAGTAGCTGAACCTATAACAACAATGCCTAAGAGTGAGGGTTTCTTTCCAGATGGAAACTGTCCAAACTAAATACAGGAGCGGATTTAGGTAAAGCGGTGACGTATAAGGTTATGTAGACATGCGTAAGCTCTTTGGTTTGAAGAACAAGAAGACACAAACATCTGTTAAAGGGGTTAAAGCTTTATTGTTACTGAAGCTGAGGAACTTACTTTACATCTTCATATATAGACCTACGTGCATTACGCAGTAGATTTGTATAGTAGCAGCTTTGTATGACTCACAGTTCAAAGTGATTCTTGTTCAGCTCATACTGGCTTCAGCCCCTCAACTAAGTTGTTTTAGCTCCTCTATCTTTAAAGCAACTCTTTCCTTAGGTGGGTGTGACTTCCGTGCCCTTAGCAGTGTGTCTGGGAAAGCTCACGCAACACAACAGTGAAGTGATAAAGTTGATTGATGGAGATTTAACGTCTTGAGAGTGTATGCTCTCCTCCTTGCACAAAATTGGTTAAGTTGTGTCAATGCCCTCCTCTCTGTATCTAGATCCTCTCATTAGGAGCCAGAAGTAAAAAGGTAAATCTTAAACTGAGTGTTTAGAGCAGTAGTGTGAATCCTGAGCTTTTTATGTCACATTCTTATGTTTTCTGGCCTCACAGTTTGAAACTTTGGCTATGTTTGATCTGAGCATTCATCAGCGTAACAGCGTATACAGTATGCTGTTACAGAATGTAAGGAAAGGCACAAAAGGTCTCATTTTAACCAAAACCTGTGGTGACCAACATCATTTCTTTGGATTGTGTAAGATCACAAGTTATGAGTAGTCATGAGTAAATATGCATAAGAGGACAGGAGTTCATGTAAGGAAAGAAAAAGAAAGAAAAAAAAGGAGTTTTGAGCTTAAAAAGATTCGTATGTCTTAGTCATTGTATCAATTTCATTCAAAACTATTGCAACACAGAGATGAATATTTTAACCAAACCCTCAGTCTGATGTGTTACAACAATAATATAAATTAATTAAAAAGCAAAAGCAAAAACACTATAAAAAATAACAAAACCCCAGTGTATTTATATTAGCTTTGTGGCCTTGGATTCTTCATTTTTTCCTCTCAGATATGAGCCATTTGAGGATATATCTTCACATAGAAGGCAAACATCAGCATATATTTTGCTGTGACCTGTTTTGACAGAAATGTAAACAATTCCAGAAATCTTCCACAGTTTACAGTACAATAAATGTATCTGGATCTTATCACAGTTTTAACCGCTACTGGTAGTGTCCCCAAATCATACCTTCACGTCAAATCAGGCTGAACTGTGATAACTGTTCTGACCGCCAGCAGAAGAATGTGGAAAATGTTTGAAAGCTAAAAAAAAATAAAAATGTAAACACACTGAAAAGCTTGCGTATGAGATTCATGTAAGAGCTGTAATGGGGCTGTAATGAGCATTTTTAAAATTTTCCAGCTGTCAATGGGAAAGTTCATGGTGCGTTTGATTATTGCATCTCTTTTTGTTTCAATTCAGAGGTGGTGCATACCAGATATACGGTGAACAGTGGCACTGTTACACCATAAAATCTCATCTATGCGACATATGTTACACCATAAAATCTCATCTATGCGACATAGACTGCTAAAAATCCTCAAGAGTTACACTGAAAACGCAGTGAATCACAAGAAGGAGCAGGACTGGGAGTTTTTCTTACTGAACATAGACAAAATCATAACTCTCCCACCCACAGCCCAAAGACATGGTGTGATCATCCATAGGTGTGAATATGAGCACGAATGGTTATCTGTCTGTGTTAGCCCTGTGACAGAGTGGTGACCTCTCCAGGGATTGGAGGAGATTTGTCAGCAAAGAGTGGTTGTAGTTTTCCCCTTTCTTGCTTCCCCTACAACAAGAAATTGGTGCAACGAACTGAAAGAGTGGAAGATGAAATCAAACCGTACACATGCACTGAGAGTTTGCTGGGAATGCTGTGGGTTAGCGGCTGAACAAACAAACTGCAGTATAAAAATTTGAAGAGCGTACATAACACAGAAGAGCAGCGACCTGCGAAATAGCCTGTGACAGTCAGGAACTCATTCTACTAATTGCTCAAATTTATCTAATTATTGTTTGGTCAGAAAGGGGAAGGTCGATAAATTAGTTCCTAAGCACGTTTTTTTTTATGTCATGGATAAAGAGTGACAATTCTTCACATTGATGATGAGGGGAATTTGGAAGGAGGCAGCAGAGCCAAAAGGATGATGAAATGATTTCTAGGGTTTTAGGCTGTTTAGCTTGTGTTTGACAGGGTGATGCATTGTCCAAAAAACATCCAGCTGCGCACTCACACGCTCTGAAATCATCGCTGGTTGACAGGCTCCTTCAAAGACTCCTATTCATTCCCAGTGGACAGTAGCATTGCGGGGGAATCACAATCATGAGACTACAGCTGCATTGTGAGATTGGGTCAGTGAACACTTGAGCTGATGAGCTGACCCAGACTAGATAGACTATCAGTTATGTAACAAACAGAAAGCATAATGATGTTTAAAAAAAGGGCATGGCTAAAATTAACCTTTTTTTTCAGTTCTGGCTTTTTAAACAGCAGAATAATCAGAAATATAACATATAAAATTGACTTGTGACGCATTTTAGTGGAGATATCATCTGAATTTCAGGAGCGGGTCCTCCTTCTTCACGCCCCCTCCGGCCTCAGGCTATAAAAGCCCCCTTTCTCCAATACCTGCTGTTCTCATTTTCATGTCCCCCCTATTTTTCCCTCTCTTCTCCTCCTCTTCTCTCTTCCTTTCCTTTAATCATTTCTTAGTAGCACATGGGGATCCGGCAGTCCACTTCGAGGCCTTCCCCAAACCGCAGCACCAGTTCACACTTCCTCATCCCTCATCGCCCATCATTACCGAGGATGTGGTCCCAGCTAGTGAAAGATGTGAACTCCAAAATTGAAAACTCAACTCCTTAATTATTACGTTTTGTTTTGACAACAACACCAACTAAACGGCCGTGTGTACAGGTATTGTTGGAGAAGACAGTTGAATTACGCCATTCCAGAAATTTCCTGCTTCCTCCCGGATCGTTTGTATTTGTTTACAAAATTAAGCTTATCTGACTTCCACAGTGGAAATGTAATTAGTGTGCTATAAGGAGAAACTATTTTATTTTACAGCCATCATAGGATATGCTTTTATCTTTAACTAATTTCCCTGCAGGGGCTGCTGAAATGTTTTGATATTTTTGTGGGAACAGTATAGATTTGAGCGCCACTCCAAACCACTGATTATTGAATCTGGTGTGACCATTTGTGAAGAACTGATTTTCTTATAACAGTTGTATGAGTTGTATGTATTTATGTACTGTATTAGTACATGCCAAGGAAAGATATGCAAGGCAGTGCAACACACCATTTTCATGACACCTTCAGGTTGTCTTACAAAAGCATGAAAGTATCTTATCTGTAGATCTCAGGTTTTTACAGGGCTAAACATTAACCAGTCTGTCTCATGATTTATCTCAACTGAAGATGAAGTTTCTTTGAGAAGAGGCACACTGAACCATCTTCTCTTCCTATGTTTTCACTCTGTGTGTGCTTCTTTGAGAGCAGCAAACACATAGGGAGTGGCTTTTATTAGGGGATGAGGTCCCCTTAAAGGTGAATTGGGGGTCCCCACTCTTTGCCTATTAATTGCTGTTGTAAAAGGCCTTACAAATGTCCTCTGCCTCTACAAAACCTATACAAAAACATTTTTTGAAAAGCTCGGTCAGGGGTCTGCAATGCCATGACAACATTATAGGCATTAAAGGCTTATTCCTGCTTCAGTTTTACCACCTCGGTGCCCAGTGCTGCTTACTCCTGACTGGAAAAGTAGATTTTAAAACCTTAAACCCAACAGAGATCCAGTGGCTGCTCTTCACACTTTATAGAACAATTATGGAGAACAGTCACGACTACTTTATGATGACTTCACACTTGGCAGAAAAACAGTGTTCTGTGTAGTGAATCTTTCACCTAATAAAAGGCTTCTCTCAGATAACACTGCTGTGTGTGCTGAGCTTCCATCTTGGATGCCTTGTGACAACATTAACTTAAGTGGGATGTAAATCAGTTTACAAACTAATAAAACCCAGAGTGCCAGCAGATAAGGACAGACTTTAAACCGTCAGAAGGCTCATCCTTGGCTTTTGTCCTGCATGCACTTTCAGCCCTGAACTCTGTTCAGGGGCGGGGGACACGTGAATCTGATGGGTTTGTGTTCGTATGCATTTATTGTCAGGCATTTTCATTACTTAAATACTTTCTGGTCATTGGGCTACCTTTTGTGTATTTCTGCATCTATTGGTCTGATTGTCTGTTTTCTGGTTCCTTTGTGTCTGTATGTTCTGACCTGTCATTTTCCAGGATGATGAATTTTCCAAGGAGATTTTTTTTAAGAAGAGCCAGACTTCCTGCAGATGGGATCTAACCTTTGGAAGTGGAACCTGAATTTGAGAAGGAAGTTTTTTACCCATGGAAATGTTAATGCCAGCCCTGCCTCGGCGCTCTTCCCCTGTGACCTTATCACTTCATCTCTTTTGCACACAAGCATTTGATCCTTTGTTGACAGAAAGTTACTGTTTAATGCAGCAAGTTGATCTCTTGCCACTTTCTTCAGTACTAAATAGCATTTGGATTTCAAAAAGCCCTGCGATGTTCACTACATCAGCTCTTCTAAAACAAGAAATAACCTGTTTCAAGAATGCTTTTAATAATGTTGTCCTTTAATTTTGAACAAAGCAGCAATCATGAACTGACAAAATCCTTCACAGTCAGGAATGCTGGTTCAACATCATTTCCTGTAATGGAAGACATGCACTGATCTGTATATGTAGTACATATAATTATTTCACTGCAAATTGTAGAACGGCCTCCATCCCAAGTGGGATTTTTTATATCCCACAAGCTGTAAATGGTGGTAGTGATATATGATACAGTATTACAGCATGGACTCACTCATATCATCTCAGCAGCTCGTGGGGGTCTGAGATAAGAAACAAGAGTAAACACTGTCTCAGATGTGCCAAGATTAAGCATCGGTTCACATTTTATCTCACCTTAATTATTTTGTCACACCCATGCAGATTTAAAAAAAAAAAAAAAGCACATTAAGCCCTGATGGATGGTTAGATGAAACAAAAAATGAATCTACTACTATGCTGTTGTGAAAGCAACAACGGAGGAGTAATATTTGACATGGAAGTCAAAGACCTGTTGAGCAACATCCTTTGGCTCAGCATCAAAGGGTGGGTGTTCATGCGATTGTTGGAAGAGACTTAGGGATTGAAAGTCACACACAACACACAACTATTATGACTAGAGCATTTTGCTCCACAAGCTAACAGTGTGAAGAGGGAACGCGTATGCTTATGTCAGACCTTCCCAAAGTGTGGGGCCCGCCCCCTAGGGGGGGGCGCAGAGCCATTGCGGGGGGGGGGGGGGGGGGGGGGGTAGCATATCTTCCCTTTGGCTTCACCTGCACAAGTGCCGAGGTAGGTCTCCCCTGCTTAATTACTTTTCCCTGCGTCGGGAGCAGCGCTGGGCTCTTCATATCACGGACAAACAGTATCCCACATTCTTGATTTTTAGTTCACAAACACTTCTTGTAATGACTAACTACTCCTGACATTTTGGAGATGTTAGCTCTTCATACAGTAAAGTTACAGTGGGATACAAATAATATCAGGCTGATCCTGCCACGATTTGTTCCCCCTGTCTAAATCATGGACAAACAGTATCCTACAGTTGTTCATGTTTTTAAACCCATCTTGAGAGGCATTTTTTTGAAAAATGTATTGATAGTAATGTTGAATATTATTACACAGGAAAAAAACAACTACATGTAAAATAATTACACCGTGACGCCTCTGCCTTTCTAAATAGAGGGACAGTAACTGCGTGTGTATATGTAAGCGTGTAAATACTGCAGATAGAGACAAAATACTGTTAATCTATCTGCCATTCTGCAATTCATCTCTCAATAAATTACTACCTGTAATTCATTGCTTACTTGTATTTGCTTAATTGTTTACTAAATATTTGAGGCGTGAAATAAACAGCAATGGAGAAAAATATGGGTGTGTGTGCATAAATTGAGGCCAAAAAGTTCATCCTTATGTGCCTCACATCTGTTTAGGGCCATATTTGGATGCATAGGGTGTGTTCACATCTGTGTAAGGCCATCTGTTTTCATACTGTGAGGAGAAACAATGAAACCATTAGACTCTACCCTAAGAGACAAACATGGGGGTTCAGAAGTAATGAAAATTGAACTTACTTCCTTATCCTCCTGAGAACCAGCCTATTGATTTACATCCTCTGTAATGGACATTTGTTTTTTTGGTCTATATCTTTTGTCTTATTTGTGCCACCCTACTAAGTCCTGATGTACTAAATAGAGGACATCCTGGGCTTTCTATCTCATGTGTTTGGGTGGGCTCTTTTAGCTCCAAAGAGGAAGGAAATCACAAAAAAAGTTCAATGGGAAGATTCTTTTTTCCTTGATTCTCAGGAGTATATAATAGGCCTCCGTCTAACAAGCATGCTAATTAGCAAAGCATTGTTTCCAACTCTCTCTGTTCATAATCAAAGATGAACTACATGTTAAATCTGTGCACATGGACTATAGGTTTATTTTTTTTTGTACATTTTATTTTTAGTAAGACCAGTTGGAAGACAGCGGTCGAAGTTATGGTGAACAAAAATCCCGGACATTTCCTCAAATATTTTTAATTTCACTAAGGCCGCCAGAAGCGCAGTCTGGGATCCTACCCAGTATAAAACATCCATAAATTTGTCCTCTGTATGGTTCCCAAGTTGATCCGTCACATTAGATATTAAACTTTACTTGTGTTCCAATGCAGCTACTAGTTAGACTCTTAGCTGTACTGCTCATTTTACCACAAGGTACTGCCCGTCCTTATGGTGTTTCTTTGGTGAGTTTACTTTTTGTGTGATCATCAAAACTGATGTCCCAGTTTCAATGGACTTCGCTTGAAAAAAAGTAAATCTAAACAAGGAATAGGAAAAATGAAATTATGAATTTGAACAATCATGTTTCTTTTGGTGATTCTTAGCATATTACATTGATCAAGAGTTTATTTTGAATATTAATTCCCACAATAACCACAATAATTACTTTTTACTGAATGGATGCTAACCGTTTTCTGCTAAAAATGTTTTTCTCTCTCATTTGATCAAATAAGAATGATAGAAATTATATATATTAAAAAAAAATTCTTACTTTTTTTTCCAGTTTGAAGAAAATCCAACAGATTGATACCAATGCATGCATAAGCAACATAAACCAGGAAGTGTAAAGTTCTAATAAGCATCCTCACTGAAACAAGCCACTGACAAACAAAACTTGGATGAATGGATGAAGAGATTTACTGTAGAAAGGTCAGTTAGATTGCAGGTTTAGCCTGTAAATGTTATTTAGCCTGTAAATGCTTGGACAGTACTGTGGTTTTCCGCTTGGACTTTCTAATATGATATTGCATCACCGACCGTTAAATAAACAGCTCAGTGCACTTCTCATTTCTTTATATTTTGGTGTTAAAATGGCAAATAAGCGAAGCAATTTATCGAAACGTGCAGAAATACTGTGATAAAAATATATAAGACAAAAACAGAGTTTGTACAGTTGTAAGAAGATTGGAAGTCAATTTTTAGTCTTAAAAAAAAAAAGAAAAAAAAAAAAGAAACCCAACATGAACAGACATGAACTCTCATCTGAAAGCTTTCTTTAAATTTCTTTAAATCAGGGCTCTCAAACTCAGGTCCTCGAGGACTGGTGTCCTGAAACTTTTCCATGTGTCCCTGTTGCAACACACCTGAATAAAATTAGTAGGTCATTAGCAATGGCTTCTGTTTTCTTTAGTTGTTCTGTTTGCTTTTTTTTTTCTCCAAAGGATACACGGCACAGCATTTTTTGTTTTGGGGAATTTTTTCTTATTCCTGGCATTGGCATTTTTCACAGATTCAACTAAAGAAATGGAAACAAATGATATGTTTTTGTTCTCTGCTAGTAACCAAGTGCTTAAAGATACAATTTAAAATTGTTTCCTTGCTAGGTTTCCTTTTATGTATTGACACAACTCCAGTTTATTCTCTGAGTTAGGTGCCTTTCTTGTACATGAATGGTTTCATTTTAGTGGCTTAACAAAAAGAAATTCTTTGAAAATAGTCAGGTACAAAGGTTGGACTGAAAGACTACTTTTAAAACTTTGTTTCTCTCCTTGGTGGCAAAATATAAAGAAATGAGGGGTGACTCAAGACTTTCGCAAAGCACAACATAACATAACTGACTGTCAAATATCATTAAAACTAACCATATAGTGACTACTGTGGCTGCAGTTTTTTGTGTTTAATTAATTTTTTTAAGTAAAAAATGTAGATTTCTTATATATTTTTTGCACTTTATAATTTTAAAGTAAAATCGCATTGTGAGAATGTGGCATCTTTCAGTATTACGTTTTTAATGACTCTAGTGACGTTTATGGTAAATGATAAAAATCTGTCTGACTCAACTTACTGAATCCTACCTACGTAAAAACAATTCTGTCTGCAAGGGAAAGCACACGTCTTTCGCTTCCTGTGCCCACCACATTCCCTAAGAAATCCTGTCTGTGTGAAGGTCGTTGGTGATGGACGTCAAAATCCTCTGATGAGGTAAAAATCCATGAATCGAACAATGCGGGGAAATGCTGGGCGACTGGCGTGCTGGACATTGTTCCATACTACTTCACACTTTTCTTGGTAATGATCAATGACAGTTTTCTAGGTAGAGGCTTCTGGATGAGGAAGAGAGTCACAATAGGAACTGAGGTTCCTCTGTGTGACCTTGCAGCACGAAAAACTACTTTTTAACAGTGTTGGTCAAGTTATTTTAGATGCTGAATAGGGGACCTTTAACCTATCACTCCTTTAAAAAATAATCAGATGATTGTACATATTGGTATCACATTTTATTAGTTGCAATGCATGTTTTATTAACACATCACTTTAATTCCACATACTTATCCTTCTGAAAAAGTGCCTATTACTCTCTATTGCATAGAAAAGTAAAAATAAATTTCAGCTTGATTAGGCAGCTCCTTTAAAAACCTTGAAATTATAGAAGTCAAAAATCAGCTTCAACACAAAGCTGAGGGCATTTCAGTATCTTAGGTACTTATAAGTTTCTCTGTATGTTGTCTTCCTAATTTTTCTTTAAAACTGTTTACACCTGTTGAGATGATTTGAGCTAAGGGACATGGTGCATTATCCTGCTGGAAGCAGCCATCAAAAGATGGTACACTGGCTTACTATGGTCATAAAATGATGGGCACAAGCAGGAACAATACTTAGTTAGGTTGTTGCTGTGGTGCTTAAATTATGTTTAGCTGGTTGTAATCAATACACCACTACCACAACTGTGGTCTTCTACTGCTATAACATCTCCCTTGCTTGTAAAGAGTAGTTATTTGAATTACTGTTCAAAGCTCAATGTAGCCTGGCCATTATCCTCTGATATCAACAAGGCATCATTGCCTAAAGAACTGTTGCTCACTGGATATTTTCTCTTTTTTAGAACACGTAAACCCTAGAGATGTTTGTGTGTACAGTACATATGCAGTTTCTGAAATACCAACAGCCATGCCATGTTCAAAATAAATTAAATTACCTTACATTAAGTAATTAAGCAATTGAAGAGGTGTTCTTAATGCTGATTGTACAAACTGATAGCTCACATAAAGCCCCCCCTCCCATCAGATGAGCTGCTCCAAGAATGCCTCAGGCAGGTGAAGAAATGTGGTGATGAGGAACAAGACGAGGAACTATCATGGAGCACTAAGTTCCTGCATGGGAAATACCATTGACAGATAGAGGGAATGGCTGAAATCAACAACTCCTACCAGTGGGTAGAAAAGTCTGGATTAAAGAACAGCACAGAGGCTCTGATGAAAGAAGGCCAAGAACAGGCCCTAATCACCGGCCCACCATGGGTAACAGGACCCAACTGTAGATGATACAAAGTGCCCCGGACACTACACAACAGATAGTACCAGGATGTAAGACGCAAACTGAGGCCATGGACACAGAGGCACAGTGGCTGGGATAGTGTACAGGAACATCTATGCTGCATAGAAAAAATAGAGAAGTACCAGGGGCTGAAGGAACAGCTGGAGCAGATGTAGAAGGTAAGAAGAAACTACGTGAAAGAAATTGAACATGATTTATTGAGATAGATAAATTAATGTACATGGTGATTAGACTCCGATGACCCATCGTGGTATAACCAAATTCCAGCGGTGATCATATTTAGGACAGGACCCTCCAAAGTCTAGAAGCGGGTGGTGGTGAAGTTGAAGACTGAAGCTTGGATGGAGTTCTGACTGAGGGGTCTGTGAGGTGGAGATGAGGAGGAGGTGGGTTGCATGAATGAGAGTCTGAAAGGGAAAATGACGGAGAACACTGATTTAAGCTATGCAAAGTGGAGGCTAATTGCCCTGAAGAAGGCGGGCAAGAAGAGGATTGGACAAGAATAATGACGACAGTATTGAGATTGACAGAGTGGGAAAGAGGTGGTGATGTAGAAACCAGATAAACAGACTAACACCCAGCAAAGCTGATTACAGATCTTTCTTAATGAACTTATGCATAGGCTTCATGAGCATTACGAGGTGTAACCCCAAAACTGTAATAGTGGATCCACCAGGTGTCTGTTCAGAAGCGAGAAAGTCATCGGAACAGTTAAAACACTCAATGGGAGGTACAGTGGGAACCGAATCAGGAGTTCATGTCCCTACAGGGCAGGTGTTGGCTTCAGCAGCACAGGATCTTCTCACACAGTGTTGGTCTCCAAGGACTCTCATGTCTGCTATTCTCTAGTAGCCATGGCCTTATCAATGGAAGGATGTAATCTGTGTGCTGCTTCCCTGCATTGTGTGTAATTGTTTCCCCTAGTGGGAGGATGCTGCCTTAGTCAGCAGAGGAAGATAATGGTGACATACGTTTCTCAAGGTAAGTTTGTTTGTGCGTTCGAAGAACTTCTATTGTCGTTTTTGGAAAGTTGGAAAGTTATAAAGCATGCCGTGTCCCTGAAGGGGAAAAAAAAAAAGAACAGATACAAATCTCAGAGGGCATTTTCACACAAATCATTCAAAGAGATCCTCGAACCAAAGTTGCCACATTTAGAGTTCCTGAAAATCCCTGTGTGAGGTTTTATCTTCCAATTATAAATTGCTATCCACCACCTGAAATCCATTTAACAGCTCAGTTGTGTAGCTGCATAGCAAGAAGCATGCCCATTCAACTCCACTCCACTAACAGCAGTGCCAAAAAACTCTTTGCCAGACTGGTAGAAGAACAGAGGACGTCCTTGTTCCATTTCTTGGTGAATAACAAGACTGCATGCTGTCATATTATTACAACATTAGCACTTTTAACAGTACTTATCTTTCAACGTTACCTCTATGCATAACTTTACTGTTGTGCCAGTCAATCCATTTTTGAAAGGAAGAACACTATGGTTGACTCACTATCCAAATATGCGCAGTATTAGAGCTGAACAATGTTGTCACAATCTTAGGAGAGCTATTGAAAGGCTGGGAAGTGAAAGCTGTGTTAATGTTCTGCGTTTAATGACTTCCTGGGCTGCTGTTCAGTGGCTTTGACTAACACACTTTGCTACAAAAGAGTCCTATAACACTGCCCCCAAAGAGCGTCACACGTTACTCAGACTTGTTTCATCAGCCACATGATGATTAAGGGGATAGCTATTATTCTCAAATGCTCTATCAGCAAGGAAATCACTCTCAAACAAATAAGAGGTTTGCTAGATTCCTCCACAGAGGCTTTACTAAGAGCAGTACTCTGAATCCTAAGTATGTAATACTTCTGTCAGGCCAAAACCAAACACACAAAGTCAAAAGTGTGAAGATCTTGATAGCTAAATGTTAGCTTACTAGCTGAATAGTTAGCCTGCCCACAGTGGTTATGGTAGAAAAAATAACTACTCTTTGAAAGTATATCCTGTATTGAATTTTAGATAACAACAATGGCTCTGTTCTGCTGTTTAGTTGGGTTGAAGGAGCCTACACTCCAATGTTCTACAGCAGGGATGTTAAACTCATTTTACATTATAGCCCACCTAAGTGGGCCAAATATAGCCCACTTAGGTGGGCCAAAACAATAAAACTACCCTTTCTGTCACCGTGAAGAAGTTTCACTAAACATTTAAACCCTGAGAGATCAATCTAATGTAACACATACAATTTAATACATCTCAGTATTTCTATGTGAAAGAGAAATGCAGCTGTAGTCAATGACAAAAATGTATTAGCATTCTCTTATCATGCGTGTAATAGACATGCTGGCCCACTGCGGACAAGGCCTTGGACAAAGTATAGAATGTATGAAAATGCAGTTCATATTTACCAAAACCATCCAGTAAGCCTGATTGGTGTCTTAGCTGTGCCTCATTCGTGCCTCATTCGTTCATGGATATCGTGAAGGAGGACATACAGAGTGCTGCTGTGACAGAAAAAGGACTCCCGGGACAGGGTGAGCTGGAGCAGAGGATTCACTGTGGCGATCCCTTAAAGAGAAAGGAGAAGTTTAAAATGCTAGCAGTAGCTGAATTTTCTTAATTTAACTGAATTACATTTAACAGCAGACTTTGCCTGATCTTAGACAACAGTCTGTGTCTATAGTTGTTTATATTAGAGAGACTTGCAAATATTTCTTTTCACAGCCATAATTACCACTTGGTTCCTGATGTAAACACTGTTTACAAGTGGTAAACTGCTAATTATGGAAACTCCGATATGACACAAAAGCAGCAATAGTTCAGTAAATAAATATTATCTGTACAAAAGAAATAAAATAAAATACTGGAATCTGTGTCAGCAAGGGACCCTCCCTCCGTACCTCTGCCTCCATGTAAATAATAATAGTCACAGCTTTATCTCTGTCTGCTAGATTAATGTGGTCAAAAGGGCCATTACTTTTTCAAGCCATTACTTTATATGTCACATCCTTTTATCCAGGTGGATCCTCTTTGATGCAGAAACTTTCATGCAACCAAAGGACCAATGCAGGAAATGATATGTGCTCATTTCAAGTTGCACAGAACAAGGTCAGGAAACGGCTATTGGCAGAGACATAAAATAATACGACCGCTGGAGTTCACCTTTGCACTTTACCTCTTTAAATGACAGCAGGTCAGAATATAAATATCACAAAGCATAATTACCCTGTTATTTGAGAAGGTCAGTTCTACTTTAGCTGCTGATGGGATCTTTCTCTTGGTCAAGTGCAGGTCTTCTACCGTTTTTAATGCTGTTTCCTACCAACAACCCCCCATCCCCCCACCCATAGAGAGGAATAAAAGCTATTGAGGCAACCCGGGTGCAAGGCCCCTCTGTTGAAATGGGATCAAATGTGCAAGCAGAGGGCCGCTTCAGGCCTATGCTAATGAGAGAGCACTGCCAAAACACTAAACGAGATTGAAACCTAAATCTGGTGCATAAACATTTGCTTCTGAGCTTTGAAAAAAACACCCCCCCCCCCCCCAAAAAAAAACAACAAAACAAAACAAAACAAAACAAAACCCATCAGTGTATTTTCAATTCATTCCTCACTTGGACTTTTACACATCACTGATGGGTGTGGCAGAAGGAAAAAAAAAAGTTTAAATGATGACCAGCACTTTGCTTTTTTAATTGAAGTGGTTTTAATTCACCGGCTGTTTCAGCAGTTACAATATATTGTTATTTGTCATATTTCATCTGTGAGGTTCTTAATGAGAATCACTATATGAAGGCAGAGTGACTCAGTCTGAATTTCTAACTTGTTTACTTCTCGAAAGTCTGATATGTTTGTTGCATCCTCTCTTGGCGGTAGCTGCTGAGCTTCAGCCAGTCACTTGTATAATATAGGGATACGCTCTTATTTTTCTGCAGCACAAATTGTTTTAAGCCTTTTCGGTGAGAACCCACTTATTCAGCTCGTTCGTTGTCAGTAAATTCATTAAAAACTGAGAGAGGATTTAAATGGCCTACCCATTTGGACCTAGAAAACAGAGAAACACAGTCACACACAGTCTCTCACAAACTAAGCACCTTGTCAAACCGATTTCATTCTTTTGTATCCAGGATACGGATAAAACTATTGCGTGAGGCCAAACACAACAGACCCTAAACAATTCCTTCACATCAGATACTAGATACCATTTTAATACAAAGGAACTGCTTGGTCCCTGCCTATCGTACACTGTACTAGCTTGTTCTTATTCTTCCCTTCAATACAAACATCAAATCACTAAACAATATTTTTGGCCAAAAATATGTTCACTGTAAACATGCTGAAAGAAATTAGGGTTGGAAATTATAAACTCAGCTAACACGGACTGTGAACAATCAATAGCAGACAGTTATATCCATGGAGTTTCATTTAAGACCCTCCTCCCCCCTTTTTATTTTTTAAAATTATCAGTGTTGAGGAATTTTAGGAATTTTTCTTGCAGTTACAGTGCGGTTCAAATTTAGCTACAAACGTCCGATTTTATTCGGGGAGAGTAAAATGGGAGGACGGGAAACATCACTATTGGCAGAACACTTGTACAAATATTAGCATAACACTCTGCTGAACTCAAAATAAGGAAGGTATGGGCTTCATGTTATTCCTACTCAGTATCCTGCCATTGAAAGATGGGATTAGAACAAAAAAAAAAATCATTATTTTATTATGTTGTATTCGTGATAGTCTGTTTCAGGATTTCCTGTCTTGTGGAACACGTACAACAAGAACACCGGGATGAGGTTTGTGAACATTTACAAATCTGTTTGAGAGGAAAGAGACACCGGTGTGTATACTGCTGTCATCACTCTCAAATGATCTTTAGAGTCATTAAGTGTAAATATAGACCATACATTATGTATAATGACATTCAGAAGAGGCTTTCTAGGCTGCCTCAGGGAGCTGCCTAAGGAGGTCCATATGGAGATCACTTTATCGTTGCTGTTATCAGGGCATACCTCGCATTCCGCAGAGGCCCAAAGGCCACCCACAAAGTTCACATTAAAGGAATTCTGTCTTTTGTTAATATCCTTATTGCTTATTCTTCACTAGTGTGTAAGGTGAAATGGGAACGCATCATTCTTTCATCATCGCCCTGTTGCCATTTTCTTGTGTTTGATCAGCTTAAATTTTGCAAGCGATGAAAGACCGGGCTTCGTCTGTGAATAAACCAAAAGAACAAAGACGATGTTCTTGTATTCACCGGGCAGTTCTCTGACTAGAGGCTGTTCGTTAAGTCACATGTCATTTAACATTACTGTCACGATTAAATTATTATGATTTTGATAGCTGTGGGAGTAGAAAATGGACACAACTGGTGCATCATGCTACATGTTAGCCGAGATAGAGGAAAGCAAAAAAGCGCAGTCCACAACAAAAAGGTTATGAAAGACAAACTTTAAGCTTGACCTGAACCAATCCATTGTGACAAGAAAAGGTTTACAATGTTGTTAAAACTCAGTCCTCCTTAATTCCACACATTGCTGGATCGGGTATAAAAAGATTTTTTTTTGTGGGAGTATAGGTTGTGATTTTCCTTTTGGACTCTCAGTATCTCTCTGAGGTGGGGAGTGCTTATCTAGGTTTGGCCTGAGAAAAGAAAAGAAAAACGCTTGTTTCTGATGAAACTTTGAAAATCTTACGATCTAAACTGGAATAATTTCTCAAGTTTAAGATCGTTCTCATGATTTTTAATGGATGTCTTCATCTACTAACGCAGGATTTGGCAGAACACCACACTGTGTTTGATTTCTTTCATGTGGGAGTTCTTCGTACTCTTAGTCCCAACTTTTATCTCCCGATGCTTCTCAGTTTGTATTAAAAAAAACTGAAGGTAAACTCACACTTTTGATTGGTTTTTTTTTCTCAGCCTCAAGGAAATGTCCAGCTCCTTGACCTTCAGAAATGGCGCCCTGGGGAATAAGCAGGCGGGAGTTATCTGCTACCCTCCACCCCAGCTGTTGTAGCTATTGGAGGCACTTAAAACAACAAGTGTGACACAGGGCAGACTGACTCCTATCACCAGCGAAATCAACAAAAAGCCCAAAACAATTTTTCCAGAATAAATCTCATTGTTTACAGCAGTGCAAAAACTTTAAATAGGAGACTGCTTGAACTTCCTTTGCATTATGTTTTGTGATTGCTTCCGACTTCAAATTGTGCTTGTGGATATTTTGGCAGCAAGCTTTTTCTTCAGTTTAGATGGCATGCTGTGGCACAATCACAGTAAGAGTGACAAATTCCTCTCATTCCAGATGCGCCAGCACAAGATCTGCACATAGGTTTCTGCACTGAATATTACCTTCTAACCTCACCGTTGCCCTCTAGTGAATGTGGAAAAGTTTATCAGCGTGTATGCAATTGTCATTTTAGCTCTGCAGAAATTGGAAAATGTACTGTACTCTAATCATTTAGGAAGGCAGACAACACCTCCGGTACAGACTTTGTTTCTCATAGGCAACTTTAATATAGGGGGTTGATGTGTTAGTTTTAGAGGTTACACATTGAAAACTCCAGTCTGGGCACTCCTAATGTAGGTTATATGGGCTATTCTCTTCACTCTTGTCCACTGATCCATCTACCCACATTCCCTAAACCATTCAGTCCCTTTTCTTTATATTCAATCACTGTTATCCTTTTAGGCTGCCCGTTGTGAATTACTCCTCCCTCCTGTCATTGGGTTGAGCAAGGCATCTTAGCCAAGTCTCCATCAGCCATCTGCTTATTCTGCTCCTCCATCACCAACATGATCCACATCCTGCCTACATCGGGGAATCAGCTCCATATTGTTACTTGTTACTGCAGTCCTAACTGCCAAAAAAAAAAATGCAACAGATTTCCATGTTTGCATGATGGTGTTTGCAAAGACTGCGTTTTTCTTCCCAATGACATCGCCTTAAAACATCATTGCCTTAATTTTTTGCGTGTGAAACAGACAATAACATAGAACAGCCTTTTAAAATCTCAAAGTTTGTGTCTGTGTTTCACTTTAAATCCCCTCTAAGTACACCAGGTCACATTAGTTCCAACTCAAACCTAAAAGTGTGGCTGCTATTGTTTTAAGCATGCAAATGTCACATTTAAGCCACACTGGCATAAAATTACACAATAACAACCAGACGGGAGAATATGGATTGCCGAATCTTCCCCCCTTTGCACAGCACCATTTTTTTTGGGGGGGGGGGGGGTGTTATTTCAGTTTTACAAGTTTAGCTGAATCATCCCAACAGTGTTGTTTCATGCTGGCTTGTTGTGAAATCGATTTCGCCTGGCTTCAGGCTGACTGCATAGATTCTAAGCGAGTTTTTCTTGTTGCTGACAGACGTAATGAGACAGAAGGCTTCATGGCATCTGGTAACAGAGGAACATGAAGCAAACGACTGAAGCAAAACCAGCGATGAGACAAAATACGTGTGGCTCTGCTGCTGTGATTACTCGTAACCTTGTTTTTTTTCGGTGAGCAGCATAACAGTTCACAACACGTGATGCACAATGACCACGGCTGAGCCTTTTTTAGCCCACATTTCTCGATGGCATCATGTGAATGTGATTCTGCCTCTCTTATTTTCCACTCAGTTTATTTTAGTCACATAAAGAGGAGCCAAAATGATACAGTAGTATGAGTATTCTTAGTACTGCCCTTGGATGTGACTGTAGGTGGAAGATCAGGCCAGTTCAACATTATGAAACATCTAAAATACAACAAACGTCCTCATAAGAGGAATAAATCTTAATATATTAAAACCACTGCAACAATCTAAGGAAATGAAGACCTGTGTACAATCTCATGATTCAGTCTCAACTGAATGCACAAGTTAAATATGCATCTGCTGCTGCTGAATGCTGAACGTACAAGTACAATCAGACATGAGATATTATGTCTGATAAGACTAGAGATAAGACTGTTGCCCAGCAGAGGGCAACATTTACTTTTTTTTACTATTCCTTCCATCTCAAATTGTTGCTCATGTCCTTTGCATGATCTGTAGACACGCAACGTACACATTAAATTGTTTTCATGATCTTTTTTAATGAATATTGTCACCGGCCTCTGTGTTTATAGCTCTTTCAAACCTTGCTGCCTTTGTTTACATCATTCGTCTCTTTTCAGCTGTGACAGTTCTTGTTTTGTGCCACTACTTTTGTTAATTTCCCCCGCTCGTTCCTCCTTCTCTGCTCTTTCAGGACCTTTAGCAGAACCAAAATACAGTGTTTAATTAACTCACTCTTGTGAAATAGAGGTTAAGATCACAACTTGATTCCCGTCCTCAGGGTGTTGTATTCAGAAACTGAGGTTAAAATGTTGATATGAATACCTGCATGAAACCCCCCATAAAAAACCCAGTCCCTGGGATCCAGAGAAGGATGTACTTCACGTGGGTTGTCTGCATATCTGTGTCTGTATCCAATCACATTAGATGACTATTTCTTACGGTCCAAATGAAAGAAACATACCTTTGTGAGCACAGACCCTTTTGTAGTATTCTTGCCCCACCTCTAAAACTCTGCCATGACCTTGCAAGAAGTGCAAGAGAGGGAAAAAAAGCTAAAGAATATATATATAAAAAACATACGAATATCTGAATGCAAGGAGTGATAGATCGCTTTCCCACGCTCACTCATAAAAATGCTTCATAGTCTGATTTTCAGAACCGAAATGATGCTAAACCTTTCCCAAGATGCGGCACTTGAACTTTTTATAAACTGTTTGAAATGAAAAGTTTATTCAGCTGAGTGAAAGGTCTGATATGCACTCGGCACATCACAACAAAAAAGGTTTATGCCAGCTGTGAAAAAGATACTTTAATGTCAGGAAAATTAAGATCTGATATGTTGTACAAATAGTTGTTCATGTGTCTGCTGCTGCGTCTCAAGTCACATGTTTCCACCCTGAAGAAGAGACAATAAGTGTTGTTGAATTTTAATACCTCGGTCCCACTAAAAACAAAAGGCCTTGTCCAAAACTACTTTAAGTGTCTAAACCTGGATTCTTTTATGTTATTCTTTAGTCATAATTTTTTTTATTTTTCCTTTTAGCATAGGCGGTTTGAGGGAGACCAGAAACACACACCTGTTATTTTCTTTCCCCCAAAACTTCCATATTTATATTTTTATGTGTTCACACCATCAAATACGGCTACGTGAAGTGCTCTACCCAAATTATTACCTGGATGTTGTATCATTGCCCACTGCTTGCCCTTAGCAGTCGTCACCTTGGCTGCGTAGCAGAAAAGGAGGGATGACCAAACAATTTTTCTGCACCACTGAAAAATGCAAATGTCAGTGTTAGCTCACAGATGTGTTTTTTCTTAGGGACTGAAATTAAGCCTCACATTACAACTGCAACGGCTACAGCAGCAAAAGACCAAAGTGGGTGCTACTCCTGCTAAGAAGAAAAGGAAAATGAGGCTACAATTTGCATGGACTTAGCAAAATTGCACCACAGAAGATTGTGAAATGTTGCCAGGTTCAGATGAGTTTTGATTTCATTTCTTTATGACCAGCAGCATAACACGTCATGTCAAAAGCTCAAGTCATCTCTAACTGGCCACTAGAACATGACAATGTTCATGTTAGCGTTATGGATGTGCAGCAACTGTGCGATGCCAATAGCATGGCCAAAATCTCTGAGGAATGTTTCCGGCACCTTCAGTAGTTCTGAAGGCAACAAGGGGTCAAACCAGTACTACCAAGGTGTACCTAATAAAGTGGTTGGTAAGTGTAATTTCCAGTAAGAGAGCTTTTGTGTTCAGTTTGAAACAACACTACCCTGACAGATATAACACAACAAAACAGAAAGTGTTCAACATTTAAGTGTGCTGTATGTACTGATGTGCGACACAATCCCCCGTTTCACACCATCCTTCCTTTATGTTGATTTCCTGCATTGCGGTGATGATACGTGTTGCTGTAATTCTCGTTGCTTTAAAACAGACTTTGAAGTCTCGTAAAATGCTTTGAGAGCATCAGGTTAATTACGAGATGTTTGTGTGTTTGAAGTGATGCACAGGCTGGATTACAGTCTGAGGATCTGAGCCCTAACCCTGTTTAACACTTTGGAAAAACACTTTCATTGTGATGACTGGCATAATCTGCACCACATGCTAATCCAGCTTCCTCCCTCTGTTACTCTGCCAGTGTTCTGGGGTTTAGTTAAGCTTTAAAGTTCAATCCACCCTGAGTTTGCTGTTTTATTGCACTTTTCTTCTGGTTTATTGCACTTCTAATCAGCTTGAAATACGAAAGACTCCATCAAACTTTCTGTTTGCTCCCGAATGTGTGTCAACCGTTTTCACGCCAATCTGCCTTGAGTGATGATTAGATAACCTGCGTCAAATGCTAATCCAATTAACTGCTATACCTGAAGTATTGTACAGCAAAGGCAACCAGGTGAATTTCTTCCACACTTGGCAGACTACGGCAATTAAACGCACACTCGCATGCACAATCACACAAATGTATTAAATATGCAAGCAGGGCTCTTCTCCGCTGCCTCTGAGGACGTGAAGGAGAAATACAGAAGCAGCAATTTTCCTGATGAAACTGCAGGTGATCATTCATATTAATTTCAACTGTATTCTCACTGATGATCTGAATCACATTCAGCAAGTTGCCTTAATCACCAAATGAGACATCTGCACAGAAATCACACATTTGGATTTCAGTGCCTCAGATGTAAGGCGCATAGCTGAGCTGTAATCGGTGCACATATAATATTCACTGTTTTTCAGTGTGCAAACATTTCTAAAGAGTCAATAAAGCAGTTTTTCTTGTTTCTGCCTTTGTTTAGTTACTGTAAACCTATTGAAACTTATGTATAGTGCTTTTCTACTCTACTTGAGCACTCAGTGTGCTTTGTACAAACATGTCTCACTCACCCATTCACTTTTTCTATTTTCGAAGAGCTTTCTATCTAACATTAACACTCTAATGAATGCATCAGAAGCAACTCTGAAGCATCTCAGGGTTCAGTATTTTGCCCCAGGATACTTCCAATTGGTAGATGACCTGCTCTACTTCCTGAGCCGCATCCTCCCAACTGGAAGTCAGTGATTACTGGAGTCCAGTCCAGGTGCTCCAGGTTTTTCTCATATGATCTTTTTTGTTTTTTAGTGAAACGTCTTGATAAATATTGGAAGGATAAACAAAATGTGTCAAGGAGCCCACATGGGTCAGTCTAATCTCTCAGTAATTGTGGTGATGTTTCTTCTAGTGTCATCATCAGGTCACAGAATCTAAATTTGTCCTCCACTTTAGTTTATGACCTATTTCCAATTAGCCAAACGCCGCTGTAGCTGTGGAGCCTCATACAGCCGATGTAGACACTGAAAACACCTGAATTTTGTTATGCGGATAAAATGAAACAAATACAATCCCAAGCCTTCATCCATTTGGTCTTTAAACTTCTAAAAGGTTTAATTGTCATAAAAAATAAAATAAGACGAACCTCAGCTTTAGAAAGTGGTTTGGATCAAATTTATAGTTATTTATGAGTGAAATTTATAAAAGTTATTTGTAGTAAACTTTCACCTTTGGACAATCCAAAGCAAAGTCAGGACTGTCATCAACATTTCAAGGATTTCTATATAAATTCTGAAAGAAGCTGTCCTTGTTTTATATGAAGTCATACTGCAGGGCTCTTTGACTGACATTTATCTTTAGAGACTGTTTCTAATGCGTGTAAAAGCTCTCAAAAGGCACTTCAAAGATGCTGAAAATGAATCCAGCAGCGCTAAACAGATGCATGAGAGATTCTTCATGCACCCCATTGGCATCAGAAAACACAAGAGCCAAGTACGCTTGATGGAAATATCACCCATTTATAAATCATTGGATGTGACGGTAAAGATGCTGTTATTATACAAGAACCCAGCTGTTGCTGAAATTTCATGTCATGTCCTTGCTTTTCTAATTGGACTTCTATAGTACTTGAAAAAGGATGACACACACACAGTGAGATGCACAATCAAAATTGTGTAGTATATATATATATATATATAAAAAGTCTATTGTTTATTTTACACCTACACAGATCGGATGAAGCCCCCCACAATGATCTATTAGCCTTATTACAGAGATGACCAAGTAGGGGTGACCGTGGCTCAGGGGGTTGGGAAGCGTATCTGTAACCGGAAGGTCGCCGGTTAGATCCCCAGGCTCTCTGTCCTGGTCGTTGTGTCCTTGGGCAAGACACTGTACCCTACTGCCTACTGGTGTTGGCCAGAGGGGCCGATGGCACGATATGGCAGCCTCGCTTCTGTCAGTCTGCCCCAGGGCAGCTGTGGCTACAACTGTAGCTTGCCTCCACCAGTGTGTGAATGTGAGAGTGAATGAATAGTGGCATTGTAAAGTGCTTTGGGTGCCTTGAAAAGCGCTATATAAATCCAATCCATTATTAAGTAAAATATCTACAAAACATGCTAAACAACCTTGAATTTTACACCTGTATAACTAGGTGAAAACAGAAATTTATACTGTATCCTTTAACAGCTCATTTCAGCTGCTTGTTTATGGTATATCTCACATAGGAAAAAAATGTGCCTTGAGTTCTGTTTGTGTGAACTGGAGAATGAGTGTAGGTGGTGATATATGAAAACTTGGAGAGAAAATTGAAGGTGAGCAACTTCAACTTCAGTTGAACTTTGCCCTGAAACCTGGATTATTGGATAACAGTCTCCCTTAGAGCACACTGCACCATTTTCCCAATCTGGTTTTTACCATCTTTGTAATAATTATCTTCAGCTACCTACTGTGAACTTGTAAAATATACCCAAAACATAACCAACCAGTCACAACATGTGTCCATCCCTAAAACATACACAATAACCCTCGGTGGGTTTCCTTTGGACACCCCAAGACTAACCAGTGATTCCACATTTGCCATGGATGTGAAGTTGTAGTAAACTTCATTTGTGGGGGCAGCAGTCTGCACAGAGATGCTTAGAACTCCTTACTCCAGCTACCACTTCCAGCTCATAGTACTTGGCTGGACCCCCTTTCTCTTCTGAACTGCTTTAATGCTTCTTCGCATAGACTTAACAATGTGCTAGCAACATCCCTATGCTCTCAGACATTTAAAAAATATTCACTTGGTATTTTTCACCAATTGAATATTTCTTGCTATGCTTTGGGACACCATTACAACACCATGATCATACTGTCCATAAGAACTCTAACCAGTAAAAAGCGAGACTCATCAACTTTTTCCAGTCTTCTGTTGTTCAGTTTCTCTGAGCCAGTGTGAATTGTAGCCTCAGTCTCTTGTTCTTAGCTGACAGGAGTGGCACCCAGTGTGGTCTTCTGCTGCTGTAGCCCATGAAGAAGATGCTCTTCTGCACTCTGACCATTCTCCTCTGACATTACCTAAATATTTTAACCAAGAAAACGGACACATCTTTTTGAGACCATTCTTTGTAAACCCTAGGGGTGACTATGTGGGAAAATCCCACTTCAGCAGATTGTCTCGAGTATGTCTGCATGTCTGAATGCACTGAGGTGCTTCTTTAAAGATCGTCTGATTAGATATGGACATCAAAAATCAGTTAAACAGGTACCTAATAAATTGTCAAGTGAGCACTGAAACCTACAAAAAATTGTATAGCTGAACTAATAAAAACCATTTTTTTAGAATACCTAAGGGTGGATGTACAAAGTTGCAGCATTACAAAAATAAAGTGCTGATCATTAAATTCATAGTCATGGCCTTTTGTGATTCTAAAACGATGGGCACAAAGGGAATGCAAACACAGTTTAAATATTTTCCACACTTTAACAGCAGATGAAGCACTTTTGTAAATATATTTTCAACAGCTCCAGAATTTGCCCTTTTTTGATATCACAATGGATTTTTTGTGCTGAAGTGGCTCACCTGTAGAGTCAAATATACTTTGCATTGATGCAAGTAATTGAAATCGCATCTTAATAACTGGCTCAGATCAAGCGCTTCACTTTTATTATGTCCCTGGGCACAAAATAAAGGGAAAGAAAAAAAACAACACAATTTGTAACACAGCCCAAATGAAATCCTAATATTATCTATGAATCAAGTGAAAGAAGTGTAGCTGCAGGTATTCAGCCGGGTGTTCAGGAGGTTGTCCCAAGGCCTATGGAGCCTTGATGGAGGAATTTTATCATTTCTATTATTAAATAACTTCACTTTAACAATTGCAAGACCAGGGTCAGCACAGTTTCATACTGGTGCAGCATGGAATAACGAGGCTTATTTTACAGTGTCAGCAGCAACATACTCCGGTGGCAGCTTCATTAGGCAGGCCTGCTGCCTGTTCTGCTTGAAACAGTGTTAGAGGTTATATTGATTTACCTTCATGTTCAATTTGAGGGATGTTGTTGGATGTGTTGTTTCTGTTTAGTCTGCTCCCGTCAATCTAAAAGGGGTGAAATAAATCTTACAAACACATGCCTGTTAACACCAATGCACCTAATAAACTGGAAGATAATGTATTGCTGAACATTACCATAACACACCTTCTTCCACCAGCATTCACATCAAGACTGGGCTGGCCAGAAAAGCACTGTCCAAACTTCTTAGAAGGGACTTCGCCTCATGAAAATATAAAGCTAAAAAGATACAGCAGGATGCAGGTTTAATAAAACATGCCTTGAGTGTCTGACAAGACTGTGAGACTGCAGCCACTCCTGCAGCTGTGGGAGGCTGCGTCGAGGCACAGCGGTGCTTTGAGCTAAACGCTTACATCAGCACACCGGCGTTTAAAGACGATTATTATGCTGATGTTTGGCAGGCTGTATGTATTTCTCTTAGGAGAAATTAGGAGTTGCTAAGCAAAGTAAGCAGTTGGATTGTGAAGAGTAGCTGTTGAACTAGCAGGTGAAATTTAACAGATTCGTTTAATTAAGATCAAATGGCTGACCAACAATGGCCATTTAAAAATGTAAAACTAATCCAAAAATATTAAATAATCAAACTTGTTATGACCACAGTTGTACTTTTTCAGTGTGTGTTTGAATCTCTGTAACCTGTGTTTTCTCCTTGGGTGCTGTATTTCCTGGACTCTTGTGGCTTAAATCTGACATGTTTTTGTAGCAACCCCATCCTCGAGGTCATAACAGTGACAGCTTCATGAATATGACAAATATGAACTGTGACATCGAGACATGGAGAGTTTCCTTCCAACCAGAAGTCTTATGCATTGTTCCATTGAGCAGTGGAACAACATCGTAAATAGGTAAATTATTCAACCTACTTACTCGCACACATTTTGGTGCTCTTATTGAATCTCAAGTGAAAAGCATGTGGCCAAAAGCGTGAGCTAATCAGCTGAAGTGTTCCTCGCTGTCATCTCCTGGCTAAAGCCCTGTCTTTGCAGAAAGATATACCGCTTCATCCACAACATAGAATACAGACACTTAGAGATAAGTGGATGAACTGCAGTTTGTGCACAGCTACGCTCTATTATCTAGCCTAACAAAATAGCATAACAAGTTACACGGCAGCAAATAAATGCTAATGTTCCAGATCAGCTAGGTCAGAGCAAAATGCTTCCACACACGGGCTTTGGAGAAAGCAGTCTTCAGCTGATTGATCATTTGTCAAACTGCTGATTGAGTTCTGATTATCACCGAATGGAAACACGCAGCATGAATATTATATGTGGTCAGAGGTAACTGCACCCCTGTGATCTCATTTGAAAAGGGAGATAATTGAATGGATCATAACCAGCACCTAATGGTGCATTCTCTCCAGGGATTGTAATGAAAATATTCTGTAATTGCTCAACAATTTTTGGTTCATAAATTCAGAAATGTAATTTACTACTGCAAGTCATGAATTATATTATACGCTGACATAAGCCTGAGAGCTGAAGAATAGAAATAGGGTTAAAAAAGACATAAGTTGCACGTTTCAAAGACGGAAACAATGCTGGAAAATTGAGTTTCTATAATGGGTGGGAATGGTTCCTGATAGTTATCTCTGGGTAAAATATAAAGTATTTATTATATAAACACACATTCAACCATTTGCACCAGATATCCACCCCTCCCTGAGCATGGTTCTGCTGGAGGTTTCTTCCTGTTAAAAGGGAGTTTTTCCCCTGTCACCAAGCAATCATGCATGGGGTGTGTGTGTGTGTATAAAACAGGTTATTGTAGGGTCTTTACCTTACAATATAAAACGGGCATTGAAGCAACTGTTCTTGTAATAGTAATAAACCTGAACTAAAACAATATCAAAGCCATTAAAGTCAGCTTTGGTATGAAATCAGAAAAAAATTCAAGACTGTCGTACATTTCTTTTTCTATCTAGCTCTTATTTCAGGGACATATCAGCAACAGGTGGTTCCTCCTCTGCCTCAGTTGTAACAGTTTAATATCTTTATATATATATAAAAAACCTGAAAACCTCCTTGTAATGATTTTGGACTGGATACTTTCTTGATAGCAGATTGCTGGAGCCACCTGCAGTTTGTATTGAAGATGCCAGCCTGTCTGCAAGCACTTTCCGGCTAGTTGTGAAATTTGAAAAACTGCAGTGCAAAAGTTGTGTCACTTGGCTTCATCCAACATGTTTTAAAAGATGTGACTTTTACTATGAAAGCAAATATTTTTAACTGAGAGCAATCGGCTCCGTATACTTCTTTATAAACAGTTTTACCTGGTGACTTCCAGCAACCTTGAGTAACTGCTCAGCAACCAGTCAGGAAATACCTGTAAATGCTATGGGTCTGTAGACTGGTCTCTAGGCATGTGAGACTGAAAGCGAAAGTATACTTCAATAAACTAAAAATTTAAATAGTTATAGAAGTACATCAAGGAACAATCTGTAATATCAAATTTCAGAATCACTGCTCTCTGGAACATTTATAAAATTCTGTAATTTTAGGTTTGTGTACAATATTTAAACTGCTGCCTTCTGTAAAGGTCAGAGTGAAACTATTTGAAATTAAAGATAAAAATGCAAATCAGAAGTATTAACCGTAAGAAACCTGTAAGCGGACAGATTGAACCCCCCCATGAAACAGTAAAAAACTATTTCCCTCATTAAAATCACATGGATACAGGTATCTGCAATGCTGATATATTTCGGAAGCACTTCATCAGTGCATATATTTATACATTTTTTCGATTAACCATATGTTCACCTCTGTGAGATATAAAGTGGCTACTGCAGATTATTTATCATCAAAGGTGCAACTTAGCTTACCTAAAATGTTGCAGTTCTGGATCATTTTCACTGTCACTGAAATCTGTGAAGTGATTACACTGTCTTTGCAGAGTCTGTTACCATATTAATTAGAGTTAAAGCTCATGGAGAAGTGAAAGTTTCTCAGCTTTTTCCTCGTGCGTTTAGATGCATTTCCTTTCGGTTTGTCTTAGATATCCCTAATGATCCCTCTAGACAGGATCGCTGGACAGGTCGTGAAGTAGTTGTGCAGGCATTAGACCAGTGTTAGCACACATGGAGACAATTATTAGGAAGAACTTCATTATGCTAAGCCACTCATTTTTATTTGGTCTTTGGTTGCGACAATACAATGAGATGGGAGGTAATGAACAGGTTGCATAATAAAAACCAGATAGCTAAGCAGGCAGGATTGAAACAATTCCATCAGCTGCGCACGGCCAAACATCTAATTTACTGCCCTGATATTTATTCCTGTCCACATATGTATTACTGTGCCCTTTGTTTAATGCCAAAACTGCTCGGGTAAATATGCAGGTACTGCTGATTGATGCGTTGGCCCCCACTTTCAAAGCCTTGAGATTGTTGAAGGAAACACAATGAAAAGAAAAGAACATTTCCACTTCAGATGACAATGCCAATCTGTGTGATGGTACCTCTTTTCGAGTTTATTAAAGGACTCATTTGAAAAGGTCTTTAAAATGATTATTTTTCCCATTTATTTTTTTCCTTTTGAGTAGAAAGGTAGATAAGTCAGAGTTTACTGTGGACCAAAGAACTCAATCAAGAAAAATGTGCTGTGCGGTGCTGATACAGCCTCCAATTTAATGGAGGGAAGAAGATTTTGATTGCTGTAAATCTGACAGGTTGTCCAAATCCAGCACAGCAATTTGTGGTTACTGTTTGTGCGTATTGTGTAAAAATGATTTAAAATGAAATACAACACTACTATAACCTTTATTTAATAACCATTTTGATCAAATAAAGTGAGGATAGTTTTTATAACACTGGAGCAGAGCAAGCACCTGGGGAATGTATCGTGTGTTACACGTGTTACAGGAAGCTTTTATTTTGAGGCTTTTGTTTGGTTTCTTATTTGCTTTTAACATGGAGAATATGCATGATCACCTTCTGGCAAATACTCAAAGTATAGTAATCTTCTGTGCGTGCCTCAGGCTTACCCCTTATGACTCATCTCTACTTAATTTAATTTAGGAAAGGAATCTGATTGACATGTTTTCTCTTTAAGGCACAAAAGCTGATTAGCAGGTCACTTGTGATTGCTGTATACCGCAATCATAGCATATGTAAGTATACACTCTTAATTGAATCGCGATGCGGGGTGCATGCTTGCATACAAAATATGAACTAGAGA
The DNA here is from genome assembly GCF_964374335.1 of Astatotilapia calliptera. Lineage (NCBI taxonomy): Eukaryota > Metazoa > Chordata > Actinopteri > Cichliformes > Cichlidae > Astatotilapia > Astatotilapia calliptera. Next base: position 16,158,546 of record NC_137439.1, read on the forward strand.
TTTCAAGGGCGATGCTTTGTCTGAATACAAAATATTCACATTCTAACACGTGTAAATCAAACCGCTGACAAAATAAAAATCACCTGGGCATTTGGAGGCAAACAGACTTCCCGGAGATCTGCTAAATGGGTAACCTAGCAGGGTGCAGATACCCCTTCATGGAGGTGATGAAAGTAGTAATAAGAACATCAAAGCGCCTTGTTTGTAGAATAAAAGCAGCAGGGTGTAACTCATGAGGAAACGCACATATTTCAGTATACCCTGGGAAAAAGTTGTGCCAAGCTGAAAGATAAGTGTAAATAGCCTATGCAAACCAAACAGCATTGCTACTGATCAAGGTAAACAAGCACACAAAGCACTCTCCAGTCACCAGCATTATCAGAGAAAGCTGTCCTTTAAAAAAAAAAAAAAAGGTAAAATGAAACCGAGTAGGGTGGATCTATACACTAAAATTAAAGCATGCTATTGCAGAGTTCATTTACATGCACATGCACAATGCCTGAAAATAATTGGATTTACTGTGCAGTGAGATTAAAGCTTTTGCATGGTTTCCAGCAAGCCAATTTCCCTTGTAAGTCAAGTTAACTTGACCTTTGTTTTTTTTTTTCAAAAAAAAAGAAAAGAAAAAAAGAAAAAGATAATGACTAGAATAATGGATACTGACCTACAGGAAATATCATTATCATAATTATTGTATAAAAACTGCTTGTTTTCCATCTTTTACATTTTAAAAGCCACTGTAGTGCTATTCGTAGAGTTAAACTTATGCGTACATCAGTACTGCAGTGTGTGCAGAGTTTGTGTTTCCTTTATTTTAGTTTGTTTCTGTCCTCCCATGCTGTCGCTCATCTCCTATCAGGAAATTACTGCATGGCGAAATGAGTACACTGAATGAGAAAGAGGCACACAAGTAAGCAGAAGTGGGACAGTTCTTTGCCTACATCTTTATAAAAGCCTTCATCCATTACTGATAAAATATTTAAATGTTTAAATATTAAAGTTTTCTTTTTTTTTAATTTGCACATTTTTTTTTTTTTGAAATAGCACCAACCTTGAGCGAGGCTACAAAAAGGACAAATTAAAATTGTATGCAAAACTGGAATTACACATTCATCTTTTTTATCATTCACTTTGTAGAGATTTTGTCAGGTAGAGCAGAGCCGGGTATTTGTTGTTAAAAAAAAATTGTGAGTTATCAGTTTTGACACAAAACACATGGGAAAATGTATGTGAAGGAAGGAATTTGTAAGCTGTCGAGCAAAATTAAAAAAAAAAAAAAAAGCCAAAAAGAGAGTACACATTGTGTGACAAGCCAAATCCCAGATGGAATTGCTGTAAGGAGAAATAACACTGACTACGAGTAAAATCTGTTGTTTTTTCCTCAGTTGTGCAGAAACCTAACAGCACTGATATACAGTGGGGCAAAAAAGTATTTAGTCAGCCACCGATTGTGCAAGTTCCCCCACTTAAAATGATGACAGAGGTCAGTAATTTGCACCAGAGGTACACTTCAACTGTGAGAGACAGAATGTGAAAAAAAAATCCATGAATCCACATGGTAGGATTTGTAAAGAATTTATTTGTAAATCAGGGTGGAAAATAAGTATTTGGTCAATAACAAAAATACAACTCAATACTTTGTAACATAACCTTTGTTGGCAATAACAGAGGTCAAACGTTTACTATAGGTCTTTACCAGGTTTGCACACACAGTAGCTGGTATTTTGGCCCATTCCTCCATGCAGATCTTCTTGAGAGCAGTGATGTTTTGGGGCTGTCGCCGAGCAACACGGACTTCCAACTCCCGCCACAGATTTTCTATGGGGTTGAGGTCTGGAGACTGGCTAGGCCACTCCAGGACTTTCAAATGCTTCTTACGGAGCCACTCCTTTGTTGCCCGGGCGGTGTGTTTTGGATCATTGTCATGTTGGAAGACCCAGCCTCGTTTCATCTTCAGAGTTCTCACTGATGGAAGGAGGTTTTGGCTCAAAATCTCACGATACATGGCCCCATTCATTCTGTCCTTAACACGGATCAGTCGTCCTGTCCCCTTGGCAGAAAAACAGCCCCATAGCATGATGTTTCCACCCCCATGCTTCACAGTAGGTATGGTGTTCTTGGGATGCAACTCGGTATTCGTCTTCCTCCAAACACGACGAGTTGAGTTTATACCAAAAAGTTTTACTTTGGTTTCATCTGACCACATGACATTCTCCCAATCCTCTGCTGTATCATCCATGTGCTCTCTGGCAAACTTCAGACGGGCCTGGACATGCACTGGCTTCAGCAGCGGAACACGTCTGGCACTGCGGGATTTGATTCCCTGCCGTTGTAGTGTGTTACTGATGGTGACCTTTGTTACTTTGGTCCCAGCTCTCTGCAGGTCATTCACCAGGTCCCCCCGTGTGGTTCTGGGATCTTTGCTCACCGTTCTCATGATCATTTTGACCCCACGGGATGAGATCTTGCGTGGAGCCCCAGATCGAGGGAGATTATCAGTGGTCTTGTATGTCTTCCATTTTCTGATGATTGCTCCCACAGTTGATTTTTTCACACCAAGCTGCTTGCCTATTGTAGATTCACTCTTCCCAGTCTGGTGCAGGTCTACAATACTTTTCCTGGTGTCCTTCGAAAGCTCTTTGGTCTTGGCCATGGCGGAGTTTGGAGTCTGACTGTTTGAGGCTGTGGACAGGTGTCTTTTATACAGATGATGAGTTCAAACAGGTGCCATTCATACAGGTAACGAGTGGGGGACAGAAAAGCTTCTTACAGAAGATGTTACAGGTCTGTGAGAGCCAGAGATTTTCCTTGTTTGAGGTGACCAAATACTTATTTTCCACCCTAATTTACGAATAAATTCTTTACAAATCCTACCATGTGAATTCATGGATTTTTTTTTCACATTCTGTCTCTCACAGTTGAAGTGTACCTCTGGTGCAAATTACTGACCTCTGTCATCATTTTAAGTGGGGGAACTTGCACAATCGGTGGCTGACTAAATACTTTTTTGCCCCACTGTATTAAAGGCTCAATCAGGCTATGTAAAGTCTTTCATCACTGGCGTGGATGTCGCCTTTGATTCGATTGTTATTGAAAGTGATTTCTCTGTTGCTGTGATTGCTTTACCACTGACCGATAAATCATGTCAAAGGAGAAAACCTTAGAGCCCATGAATCAAGTGTTGCTTGCATTTTATGGTATGCAGAAAGGCGACAACAGTGTCACTTGCAGACAAACTTGCAGAAATATTTTTAATTTCATTTAAAATACATTTATAAAAAGTAGCTTTTAACCCTTGCCACACTTCAAAACCATGACGTGATCATAATGACAGACAGACTTGTTTTAAATCTACTGAAATAAAAAAATCTTTATCTTACATTTTATTAACTTATATTTTAGACATTTTTCATGGTTTCACTTTTCTCCAAAGACTCAGAATAAATTATGTTTTCATAGATATCTTTTATAGTTTCCTTCACATAAGACTTATTACCTGGACTATGTAAAATAATCTTCCTTTTCTACTTTATAGTTTTTACATTAGCTGTATTCTACCACTGATTTAAAGTGCCATCAAACCAATGCCTCCACCGGTAACATCAAAAATGAATGGACTCTTCAAAGTTTGCTCAAATATGGTTTTAATGTATACTTGCATGACCCTTTTCTTTCATTGGTTGCTGTAGTTACTGGACACAAATACACCTATCTATTATGGCCTGCATTAGTCTCACCCCACAAACCGAAGAACACAATTATCGAGTACTCTCAGACAAAAAGGGAAACACGGTCGCTATGTAGGAGGGAAACTAATTACTGGAAAGGACAAGAGAGAGAATTAGAGTCACTGGTCCTCTATGTTTTGTGTGTCTGTGTGCATTTTTCAGAGTTTGTATATGTTCATGCATCTTTGAATTTCCAAGGCATGGAATCAAGGAACACATGCAATAAATACCAGAGTCATGTGTGTCGCCAAGGCTTCTGGGGATTAACACCTTAATATTAAAGGAGGTGAACTGGTGAAAGAGCAATGTCTGAAAGAGCCTTTGACAGATGAGAGGAGGTGGAAGTGCGGGGCATATCATAAATTAGGGATTCAGAGTGAAACTAATTAGCTCAAAGACAAACATTTCACAGTGAGGGACACAACTTTATCGGCATGTCGGGGACAAAGTGGATTTTTCCAATTAAAAGTTCTCTCTTGAGCACAGTCTTTCTGTGCCTTACAAAGGGATCTTAAATGAATATTAAATGTGTGAAGTGAAGCTGTGGCTACAAATGGAGCATGTTTTTTTTTTCTTTTTGAGCTCCTACCAGATCCCACTGAGTTTTACTTTGCTCTCCAATGAAAGTCGTTCTTAGAATGATAACCTGCTGATTTACCCGACCTTGACAGATTTCTCTGAAATCTATCTCTGAACAATCACACTGCTGCTCTAACGAACTCTTTAGCTGGTAAAGCGCTGACCCTGTAAGGACTGCCCAAATAAGGGAGAGCACAGAGTTCATGCTTGAATGCTGCAATAATCTTCACCTGTTATGTAAAACATTTTCCAACTTCAAAAGGCAATTCTGTAATTTTTCACTATTTTTAGAGTCCTTTTTTATTGGGTCCTATGACACCTTTTGTCATTTTGACAGATCTTGTTTTGGGGAAAATAAAAAAGATGTTGTTGTGTACTTTAATACATTTATTAAGGGATAATAAATGTATCCCATAATAAATACATTTATTTATTATGGGACGTACTGTATGTTGTATTAGGCACTATATGACGTTCTAGGGTTCAGCAATGAGTATTTTACAGGAACGAAGAAATAATTACGCTGACCCATCTGATTTTTTGTGTCTATTTTCCCAGCTTCCTGAGTTTTGGGAATTTTAAATTTAGTTATTGAAACTTTTTTCCTCCCTGCTCATTTCCCTTCCTGTTTCCTTCATCTCTTCCCTTTCTTCCTTTTGTAAAGTCAGTCTCATCTCCTTGTTGTTTACCTGTCTTTCCTTTAGTTGTGTCCACATGTCTGGGTAGCGTCTGTGTCCTGTCTCTGTGGTTTTCTGGGTTGTCTGTTAATTATGTTAATTAAATTAAATTAATTATGTCAAGTTTGCAAGTCTAACTTCTGGCCGATGTATTAGTTGCTCCCTATTTTACTGTGTTAGGTCCTTGTCCCAAATATGTCATGTCTGGCATGTTCCCCAGGTGTTGCCTGTTTCCTTGTCATCTTTTGTGTACAAACTGTCTGTCTCCTGTTGTCCTTTGGTGTGATTTCCCTCATTATTTCCATACTCTTGTGCTGTGTGTCTTCCATTTTCCCCTTTGTGTAGTAAATTCCAAGTTCCTAGCATTCCTAGAGTATTTGTATTCCTAGTTACCTTATGACTTTTGCATCAAGCATCTCCTTGAGTTTGGAGTCCTGCATTTGGGTCCTAACCTAACAATTGTGCACCATTAATTTTATTTTAGATTTTATGATCAAGGTTATTGAAACTTTAGTTTTTCTTTAAGAAACACTGTTCAACCAGGACTTTCAAAAAGGCTGTAAAAAAGTACAATATATTGATAGAGGAAATAGAGAAATACTCCAGTAGAGAGAAAGAATCCAGTAGAATATTCTTTCTGTCCATCCATCCAATTCAGGCTTGCAGGGGTCATATGACGAAAGACTGCATACACCTTGGTCTATCACAGACACCTATGGCCAATTTAGAATTTGCAGTTAACCTCGTGCTTGTCTTTGGACATTGGGAGGAATAATCAGTGAATAATAATAATTTTGAATATCTTACCCTGGTGTGTAGTTATTTGTTAGCATCTAAATGAGGACAGCAGACATATAAAGAAAAGAAAACAATCACAGACTCTGTTGTTCTTAACTTAGGCAGCAAAAGTAATAGAAAATGGTGCACAATAACATTAGCCTTACATTCACATCGGCTCTCTAGGGACCCTGACAAACCTTATTTAAACTTCTTCTTTGAGCTTTATTCAATGAGAAGTGGCATTTGAAACAGGTGCGGAGATACACTGAGGGGATGACCGCTCAGCGCTAATGGACCAGGATCAACCAGGGATGGAGGAAAGTGCAGGGAGACAGACAGTTTTAAATATGAGAGTGACATACAATTGATGTCCGGGGCACAGAGAAGAATTTCATGGATGTCAGAATCAAGTTGAGGTGTTGCAAAGAGTGTCAGGAAACACTGAGTGCACCCTCATTTCAACCCTGGCCAGGAGCAGCATGGCATCTAATACTTTCAGAGTGGCGGAGGTAAAAAACAAAATAAAAAATATGGATTGTAGCATGTGGGAGTTTAAGGTGAAGAACTGTGAGTGTGAATGAAGTGCTGTCTGTTTTTGGTGTAAATGAGATAATTAAATACAGTTTGTAAAGGGTGAAATAATGTTTCAGTGTTATCTGTTTACTTTATTCATTTATGCAGTATCTGCATGCCTGAGCTTTTTAGTATGCTGTTGGTTTACTGAGGCACAATCATGATTGTATTTTTTTTCTGTGCTATTTTAATAGCTCATCGAGCTTCTCTATTTTGCATGATTTTCCACCCTACTAAGACTGGGATTTGTGGAGAAAAAGAAAAAAAAAAACCTTGCAATGTCTTGATATGATGTGATATCCTGCATTTGTAGCATTTAAAATCACAAATATCATTAAGCTGTTATGGTTTCCGTGTCAAGACTCACTTTCCTATTTACACATGAATCATTTTCAGTCATTCCTTTCCAGTAATTACTCCCTGTTAAGTTTTATTCCTCATCAATTACTAGAAAAAAATATATCGGGCTCTTTAGCTGCTAAAATTCTCAATATGTACTCCAGCTGGTTCTGTACTATGTCTGCCGTTTGGAGTGGGCAGAATCAAATGGGTTCATCAAGGCTTTTTGTTGTTATGAACAGCTGCCAGATGTGGAAGCTATTTAGCAGAATATATCCACTTTGAGAACTTAAAAGGATTCAGGTAGGGGATTCAGTGATCTTAAGGGGATTTATTTGCAAAGGTTTCATCCCAGACACATCTGGAAGTTGGGTTAGAATTAACAAGTAAACTTTTAAGTTTAGAAATGAAAAGGAAGATGTGAATTTTGAGGTACTGATAAAGAAGGAGATAGCAAAAAGTTAACTCTGAGAGCACAAACCTCCCAAGGCAGCTCACTCTCTGGGCAGCACTTACTTTTAGGGGAATTTTATTGCATTCTGTCTATATTCAATTTGGTTTCTTTCTTCTTTTTAAATGTACTTTAAGAAGTTTGTATAGCAGTAAAAACAAGTGCACAATGATATGAAAAGAATGATATGATATGACATAATATTGAGTAAGTTTAAAAAAATATTCTTCCATATACATCTCTCCCTCTCTCTATCATTCCCTATATGCCCATATATTGTCAATACATTATTGACAATACATTATTGGCATTATTATCACTTTGAACTTCAGATCAATCTATGAACCTTGAAGCAGAGGTCAGAGGTCAAATGGGACATATTTTCAATCATTATATGTTATTTTCTATATGTTAACACTGCACACCAAACTTGTAAGAATCATATTTCCTAAGTTATAAGGCATTTTCTCAATTCTCAACCACACCGTAAAAAAAAAACCTAAATAAACAGTAATATTACAGCAGCTGGGGCACCAAAATAATATCAGAAAATAACAGAAAATAACTTTCTCATGAAAATATGGTTATTTTCAGTAATGACAACACAGTTTGTTGCCCTAATTTTACATGGGATTTTGCCTTTTTCACGTGCTTTTAAACATTAAATTAGGTACATTTTAATGTGATAAAACAATGAAATTACCTATAAACAAGGTCAATGAATGCGTCAATATGAATAATAATACTTAAATGTACAGAAATATGCAGTTAACAGTTGGTTTAAATAATAATGGATTGTGTTCATAAAACACTTTTTGAGA